>NC_088796.1:50206643-50509674 GCF_011386835.1 Chrysemys picta bellii | reverse complement strand
GGTGCAACTTAAGTGCCTATTTTTTTTTTAAATGTCACCTTGAATTTCAATTGCCAATACATAAAAATTTTAAAAAACCAATGCATTTAAATATAGGTCTGCAGTAATTCACAGGTCTGATGTCCTTGAGGAGATTTAACAGCATATCATCTCTGTGAAATGCTATTGTCCACTGACAATGATAGCTGTGTTGTATAACCTTTTTTCATTAGCTGGCACTGGGATTTTGTTTTGGTCATTGAGCCAAATTGATATACCTGTCCAGTTTTTAAACTCCATTCTTACTTGGCTAAAGCCCTTATGAATTTCACTGGGTTTTGTTCCTCAGTTCCTAAGGACATCAAGAGCTGGCTTTTTGTTATACATATAGTAGAAAAGAAATTGCATAAATAGTTCATTACGGGTGTGTGTATGTACATTTATTTATACACGCACTCACACCTTTGTCACAGACTGGGGGATATGTCTGTGTCAATGTATGAATTCCATTTTGGTTTTGTGATTGCTATGTACATTTCAACTTCCATTTTTAATGTAACCTTGAACATGGTTTTGAGCATTCATTTTGTAATAGGAACTTGACTCCTAGTGGAGAGACTATGTCTGGAAAGCTGTGAGAGAGCAATCAAGGGGCATCAGTATTGAATGACACTCTCCTAATGAAACAATGGGTGTGCAGGACCATTTACTTTGAAAGACTCTCTACCCAGAATAGGGTTGCCAACTTTCGAATCACACAAAACCGAACACCCCTGCCCTGCTTCCTGCCCCCCCATGCCCTACCCCTTCTCCAAGCCCCCCCAACTCACTCCATCCCCCCTCCCTCTGTCACTCACTGTCCCCACCCTCACTCACTCGCTCACTTTCACTGGGCCGGCTCAGGGGGCTGGGGTGTAGGAGCGGGTGAGGGCTCTGTCTCAGGGTGGGGCCAGGGATGAGGGGTTTGGGGTGCAGGAGGGGGGCTCTGGGCTGATGGGTGGAGCTGCAGGGTTTGGAGGCTCCAGGCTGAGGCAGGGGGTTGGGGTGTGGGAGGGGGTGAGGGCTCTGTCTCAGGGTGGGGCCAGGGATGAGGGGTTTGGGGTGCAGGAGGGGGGCTCTGGGCTGATGGGTAGAGCTGCAGGGTTTGGAGGCTCCAGGCTGAGGTAGGGGGTTGGGGTGTGGGAGGAGGTATGGGCTCTGGGCTGGGGGGCTGGGTTCTGGGGTGGGGCCAGAAATGAGGGGTTCAGGGTGCAGGAGGGGGCTCCAGGCTGGAGCAGGGGGTTAGGGTGTCTGTGGGGGTGAGGGCTCTGATGTGGGGCCAGGGATTTGGGGTGGAGGGGGCTCTGGGTTGAGGGGTTTGGAGTGCAGGAGGGGGCTCTAGGCTGGGGCAGAGGGTTGGGGTGCAGGGGAGGGGGGAGGGCTATGGCTGGTGATGCAGTCTCTGGGGTGGGGATGAGGGATTTGGGGTGCAGGAGGGTGCTCTGGGCTGGGATCGAGGGGTTCAAAGGGTGGGAGGAGAATCAGGGCTGGGGCAGGGAGTTGGGGCGGAGGGGAGGGGGGGCAGGCTGCAGGGGCAGCTCCTGGAAGCACTCCGGCTCCTACGCAGAGATGAGGCCAGGCGACTCTGCACGCTGCCCCATCCACAGGCAACACGTCCACAGCTCCCATTGGCTGTGGTTCCTGGCCAATGGGAGCTGCGGGGGCAGCGCTTGGGTTGGGGTCAGCATGCTGAGCCCCCTGGCTGCCCCTATGTGTAAGAGCCAGAGAGGGGACATGCCGCTGCTTCCGGGAGCCACGTGGCATGGAGGCTAGCAGGGAGCCTGCCAGCCCCGCTGCGCAGCGCCACCAGCCAGACTGTCAACAGCCCAGTCAGCGGTGCTGACCAGAGCTACCAGGATCCCTTTTTGACCAGGTGTTCCAGTCAAAAAACGGACACCTGGTTACCCTACCCCAGAAGCCAACAGAGGGTTGGAGCCTGGAAATTCTCCAGCAGAAGTTCATGGGCAGAAAGGTGAAAGATGCTGTTTTAAAAAAGGAATGTTCTCTCAGCAAGGGAAGCCATTGCACCGCCAGAAGCAACACAATCAAACCAAGAATGCTGGAAGGGCTGCTTGGGCTAAGGATTGAGACCAAACCCAAGACTCACAGGGGTACTGAGGTCAGACTGAGACTGACTGTTTTACGAGTCTTTTTGTTTTCCATAGATCTGTAATTCTTGTGTTTCTTTAAGAGTAATGTGTGTGGAAAGAAATTCCTTTGCTAAGCCTGTGTTCTTAGCTTTATTGGCATGTTATTCCCAAAGGCTTTAACTAGAAAACCAGAGCTCCCACAGTCAGGTGGACGTTGGGAGAAAGGTGTCTAAGCAAGTGGGGATTGGGAGGGCTGAGGCAGGGGTGGCGGAAGCTTCCTAACAGTGGAGGACCACTGGCGCCCGAACCGTCCCCTCTTGTCCCCCACCGCCTCTCCCCGCGAGGCCCTGCTCCTGCACCACCTCTCCCCCCCCCAAAACTCTGCCCCTTGACCCCATCTCTTGCCCTTACAGCCAGTAAAAAGGGGGGGATGGCCCCCCTGTTCTAGTGCCCCTGGGCTGAGGCACTGGTTCCCAGGTCTAGGTGGCCAGACTATGGGGTCCCACTGCCCAAGAAGGGTGTCAGACATGGGGGCCTGCACCTGGGAGTATGCCTGAGAGACCTATAGCTACCCAGGCCCAGGGGACTTATAGGCACATTGGATTCAGAAGTTGGATCTAATCACAACAGACTGGTGACCATCCAGAGAGGAAGACTGGGCCAGGTTGTGACAATACATATGCATATACACAACACACTTTTATATGCATATAAAATACATATATGTACACCTCTACCCCAATATAACATGACCCGCTATAACACGAATTTGGATATAACGCAGTAAAGCAGTGCTCCGGGGGGCTGCGCACTCCAGTGGATCAAAGCAAGTTCAATATAACACAGTTTCACGTATAACGCGGTAAGATTTTTTGGCTTCCGAGGAGAGTGTTATATCGGGGGAGAGGTGTATATATAATAAATATATTATGTGGTGCATCCTGCACTTTATCAATATTTGTATTATAAGTTGCACAAAAAACAAAAGAAGGGATTTAGAAGGATTTGTATTTTTTGTGAAGTCTTTGCAGATTGTTTTACCTCACTGTTTTATAGCTGTTACCTATAAATGCCCCAATTTGTTTATGACTGACAAAAAATAATAATCAAAACTCTTCATCTTTGATGAGCAACAGCTAAGATGTATGAATCCACAAGGCAAAGCTTTCATTGAACCCATCATTTCCCCTAAAAGTATAATTCCAGCTGCAGAACATTCACTGCCACCATCTGGTTTGGTACAAAGATTCACTGCAGCTTTCCTGTATTAAAATTTATGAAGTCAATCTCTATACATATTGTAACAGAAAAAATTTGCATTCAGAAACAGGGATTCACACTGGGAAACATGCCACATCCTGTAATACTTTATATCAGGTAGGAGAATTGAAAACTGAGAAACATTAAAAAACTGGTAAGCTCACAATTACTTTAAAAAATTGACAAGAAACTGCCCAGTTTTTGAGCAAATGGAATTATTTTCAGACTATAAAAACACCAGAATAAGTATTTTATACTGTCAAACTTCTGAAGTTATTGCAGTGTGATTATCCAAGCTACTACTAAATACTAACATTAGTAAAAGACTAGCTGACATCAAGTTTTCAACATTTTACCAGACTGCAGTAAATTTAACTGTAGTAGGTGTCTTCCTTTCTGCCATTTATTAAGATCGTTCAGATCATGTCAGCTGTCATACATTCAATACTGAAAGACTTCAGAATTATGCACTGTAGAGTACTTCAAATAATCTTGTAAATTAGATATAATTTCTCACCATCATGAGAATCATGCATATACTAAAGGACATGATGAAATTTCATTTTAAATGACTCAACAACTACTGATATATCCTCTGATAACAGGATAGAAACTTCTTACAAATTTTACAAAAAGCATAGACTCTTGTCCTCCTAAAAATAGGTTTTAAAGGTTCTATTTCTAATGTATTTGTCATTCTGCCACTGCTAATCAAATCTAACAATTTTTATAATGAGAGCAATCAGAAACGAATAGTCAATACCCATAATCTATCTCGTAATTAGTTAAACTGTATTGTGAATAAGCTTTTCAATTCAGAGATCTCTATAATATGAAGAGTATTAATAAAGAATTTATAAAAATTATTTATTCCTTGTCCAAAAACTTTGGTAACGTAGAATTGTGGTTCAATGTCTTGTATCCTTCCAAAATGTTGAACACTTATATTTAAACTGCTGAGAATGGGGAAATATGGAGATAAGCCATACACCAGCTCCACCCTGCAACCTTAATTCTGCCCCCTGGAGCTGGCAAGACCAACTGGGGGATATACTATAAGTATATTTCAGTCAGGGCTGCCCTATAATAAGCAGACATGAGGAATGACTAAATAAATGTGCTATTTTATGTGGTGTATTGTCTCTCACAGAATTGGGAGTCATGGGGAGAGGCACAAAGAGGCTTCCTGGGGACTATTCATTGCCAGTCAGCTACCACCTCTTCCCTGCTCTCGGCTCCTCCATGCCTCCACTAGGGCTAAAGGAGTTATGGGGAAGAAGAAAAGTAGTAACTGATAGACTGTTGTAAGGAGCACATCTACCAACTGGAGACAGCCAGGGGGCATGGAGAGTGTCTCATCTCTCTCACAGGTGCTCCCCAGTCATATCCATGTCACTATCACCACTTTGTAAAAAAGGGACAAGGGAAATTTGCTGTCCCAAAACTTATTAACGCAAAGTTCACACTCCATACTCCACACTCCATACTCCACTTTGGGGGCTACAGTAATAAGCACAGGGTTCTCCACAACCCTTTGAAGCTTAGAAGAATGTTAGAGGTATCCAATTAAGAACTTAAGAATGGCCATACAGGGTCAGACCAATGGGCCATCTAGCCTAATATCCTGTCTATGGACAGCAGTAAGTGCCAGATGCTTCAAAGGGAATGAACTGGACAATTATTGAATGATTCATCCCCTGCTGTCCAGTCCCATCTTCCGGCAGTCAGAGGCTTAGGAACACCCAGAGCATAGGGGTGCATCCCTGACCATGCTGGCTAATAGCCATTGATGTAACTATCCTCCATAAACTTATCTAACTTTATTTTTCATCCAGTTATACTTTTGGACTTCACAACATTCCCTGGCACCAAGATCCCAAGGTTGACTGTGCGTTGTGTGAAGAAGTACTTCCTTATGTTTGTTTTAAACCTGCCGCCTGTTAATTTCATTGAATGACCCCTTGTTCTTGTGTTATGCGAAGGGATAAACAATACTTCCTTATTCACTTTCTCCACATCTTTTATGATTTTATAGACCTCTATCATGTTCCCCATTGGTCGTCTCTTTTCTAAGATGAACAGTCCCAATCTTTTTCATCTCTTTTCTCCTGGAAGTTGTTCCATACCCTCTTCCCCCTCCCCCCACCCTTTATCTGTACTTTTTCCAATTCTAATATATCTTCTTTGAGATAGGGTGAGCAGAACTGCATGCAGTATTCGAGATGTGGGTGTACCATTGTTTTATATAGTGGCATTCTGATATTTTCTGTCTTATAATCTATCCCTTTTCTAATGGTTCCTAACATTCTGTTTGCTTTTTCAACTGCTGCTGCACATTGAATGGATGTTTTCAGAGAACTATCCACAACGACTCCAAGATCTTTCTGGAAGAGTAACAACTAGCTTAGACCCCATCATTTTGTATGTATAATTGGGATTATTTTTTCCGAAGTGCATTACTTTTGCATTTATCAACGTTGAATTTCATCTGCCATTTTGTTGCTCAATCCCCCAGTTTTGTGAGATCCCTTTGTAACTCTTCGCAGTCTGCTTAGGACTTAGCTATCTTGAGTAATTTGGTATCATTTGCGAACTTTGACACCTCACTGTACACCCCTTTTTCTAGATCATTTATAAATATGTTGCACAGCACTGGTCCCAGTACAGGTCCCTAGGGGGACACCATTATTTACCTCTCTCCATTCTGAGAACTGACCATTTATTCCTACCCTTTGTTTCCTGTCTTTTAACAAGTTATTGATTTGTAATCCGTGACTGCTTATTTTGCATAAGAGCCTTTGGTGAGGGACCTTGTCAAAGGCTTTCTGAAAGTTCAAGTACTCTATATCCACTGGATCCCCCTTGCCCACATATTTGTTGACCTTCTCAAAGAATTCTAAGAGATTGGTGAGGTATGATTTCCCTTTGCCTCCAGAGCCTGTCTCCTACTTTCCCTATGTCATTGGTACATACATGTACCACGACCATCGGCTCCTCTGCAGCACTGCACCTATGTCTATCTAGATGTCTTGAGAGATCCACAACCTTTGCACTTGGCAGGCAATTCACCATCCAGTTTTCCAAGTCATCACAAGCCCAACTATCTATAATTAAAATAACTGAATCTCCCATTCATCTCAATGGGATGTTCTCAGGTTAATCACAACACACCAAGCAGAAGAATACGTCCCGACACAATAACTCTAAGAAGTGTTAACTGACCCACTCATCCCCAATGGATGTTCTCTTTCCCCCTCTCCCAAGGCATACTGCAGCTCCTGTTGTGGGAACACGAGTTTTCAAACCAATCTCATGGTCTTTAGGACAATTTTAATATTAAAATCAGCACCCTGAGGGTCTATCTCTGAGAAACCTCTTGACCAAATGATTCAAAATTTGCACCAAAATGTATACCCCGTCCCTGTTGAGGCATATTAATATTGAAGACGATCTTACTATCAGATGAATTTTAGAGTATTTTGAAACCACTGAAGGTTACACCAGGATTTCCATTTTCTCAAGGGTGGAAAAGGTCTACAAAAATTCTGTCTGTTGGATTACTGTATAATTTTTTTAAGTTTCTGCCAGATTTTTCCATAGCAGTTTGTAGGGGGGAAATATAATTTGAAGTTTTCTGTAATCATTTTTAAAAGGGCTATATGAATAAAATTTTTCTACTATTGAACATTTCTTCAAATTCCTTTTTCACAGTAACTATGGTACTTTGAGCCATGAAATCAATATGTGTGATCCTTTGGTTTGTGCTGATTGAGTGAATTATCGTAGAAAGTCGAAACTTTTTCATCTGTCCTGAGAAACGTTACTGTTTTAACTGACAACAGTATCCTGGTGGCACATTAGTCAATGTAGACTTTACGCAAGTCCTTACAATAGGTCTCTTTGTTACAGGTATATTTCCTGATGCTCAGCAACCACATTCATCATCATTATATCGATAAGAATGGCAACTACTTGCTTTTCTTTGATCAAGCACAGTCCATTTGTTCAGGAAATGATTAAGGAGCATGCAGCATGATTACATTACCCTAATACTGCTGCATACTACAATCTGACATTGTCTTTCTATTTAATTAATGCTATTTTCTTTGTCAATGTTTCTCAAGTAAAATCTGAGTATGCATGAGTATTTGAGGACACTTTGAAATATTGGCTCTTAAATCAGAAGCTTTGCTTTCAGTGAAAAACTTCCAGAAGGAGCACCTGCAGAATGCAAGAAGGTAACTAATGTGCACAGCAGATATTCTCAGAAAGTTGCCAAGAGCAGGACTTCCAAGCCTGGTCTACACTACAAAGTTTTACTAGTAAAACTTGCTTTATTGTGACAACCCTTGTGTGTATCCACACTCAATTTTGCATCACATCAGTAAAATCCTGACTGTTTCAGTCAAGTTAAGCCATCTCCCTGAAAGACACCCATAAAAAGAGGCCTCCGGCAACAGTCCCACAAAGGGGCAGTTCTATGTATTTTGCTGCCCCAAGCACGGCAGTCAGGCGGCTTTCAACGGCATGCCTGCGGGAGGTCCGCTGGTCCTGCGGCTTCGGCGTACCCACCCCTGAAGGCTCCCTGACTGCCACCCCCACAGCGACCGGCAGGCCACCCCCCGCAGCTTGCCGCCCCAGGCATGTGCTTGGTGCGCTGGTGCCTGGAGCCGCCCCTGGTCCAACAGTGCCCCTGTTCCCGTAACAAAGACCGCTCTGGTCACAGTTTTGCATTCACCTAACCAGGGGTCACAGTGACCAGAAACACAATCCCTCCATTCCCCCCACAGCATGTTTTGGGAATGCTTCTTTTCCTGCTAGTCCACCTTTGCAAGCATACTCCTGTGGCTCTGAAAAGCTACAGCAAAACCTCATACTGCTGTCTAGTCCAGGAAAGAAGCCCTGCATTTTCTCAGCCTTCTATCTTCCTTTTATTTAATTAGTGCTATTTTCTTTGTCAATCTTGTTTTGGGGGGAGAGCAATGCAAGCAGTGCAGAATTCCCACATGAATAAAGATGTTTATTTGGGCATGCAGAAGCTGGGGTGCAACAGGGACAAGCAGCAGTGTCAGGCAAATAGGAAGGAATTGTGGCAGTCCTACCAAAAGGCAAAAGAAACTAACTGAAAATCAGGGGCTGTCCCCCACATGTGCCACTACTATGTGGAGCTGGCTGCCACACTTGGCAGGGACCCCACCACCACCCAGTTAGTGACAATGGGGACTTTGCAAGACTTGGAGTAAGGAATTCCAGCAGTTCACAGTAACGAAGAGCTCATTGAGGAGGAGGATGCAGCACACACAGACAGCCAGAAGTTCTTTGAGACCAGTCAAACCCTGACCCAGACAAGCCCAAGGACAAAAACCACTGAAGAAGGGGGTTCTTTTTACTCTGTTCATGGGTCCTGAAACCATTCCCGTCCTACACTTCTCCTTTCCCCTTTCAATGTGACAGCTGAACCTGCACGGGCAGAGAACAAAGGAATTGCTTTTTGAGGTAGTCAGTTTATTAAAAAAAACATGTTGACAGCAAAATAAGAGAATACTATAAGTTTTTAAAACATGTAAGCATAAAAATATTTCTAGAGGCATGCTTTTAGCAGGACAGCCAGATAGAATTTCTACCGCCATAAATCACTGCATTGCAAACTTTAAGGAAAATATACTGAAACCAGGCCTCTGGTCCTCTGTCACCCTCAGGAGCAGGGCTGGCTCTAGGATTTTTGCCGCCCAAAGCAAAAACAATTTTGGCCGGTGAGCTAGGGCGGCCAGGGCACATTTTTAGGGGCGGCATTCTGGCGCCGGCCATGCTGCCCCTTAAAATGTGCCTCCCCAAGCACCAGCTTGTTTTGCTGGTGCCTAGAGCCGGCTCTGCTCAGGAGTGATACATCATCCACAATCACCACTGCCTATGATAAGTTCAGCAATATTTATTGCACTACCCCAAAAAATTTTTCATGGAACACCCAACTTTCAACCCCCTATGGCTACAAGCTTTGAACAGTACCCCCTACTCCAGTGGTCACCAACCCATCGATTGCAATCAACTGGTCGATCCTGGGGACTCTCCCAGTTGATTGGGATTTCCGGCCACGGTGGCACAGCGGGGCTGCCTGCCACTAAGGCAGGCTCTCTACCTTCTGTGGCCCCATGCCGTTCTCAGAAGCAGCCAGCATGCCCGCGCGGCCTGGGGGGGGGGGAGGAAGTCGTCTCCACATGCTGCTCCTGCCTGCAAGTACCGCCCCTGCAGCTCCTCTTGGCCAGGAACGGGGAACTGTGGCCAATGGGAGCTTTGGGGACGGTGCCTGCAGAGAGGGGCAGTACGCAGAGCCACGTGCCCCCACTTCCGCCAGGGACCATAGGGATGTGTTGGCCCCTTCTGGAAGCAGCGGGGGGCTGCGGCAGGCAGGGAGCCTGCCTTAGCCTCACTGCACCGCCAACCGAGGAAAGTGCCGCCTGGTTGGAGGCCGCACCCCAACCCGCAGCCCCCATCCTGGAGCCAGCACCCCATGCCCCCTCCTGCACCCCAAACCCCCTCCTGCACCTCAACCCCCTGCCCCAGCCCTGCCCCCCCTCCAAGAGCCAGCACCCCACACTCCCTCCTGCATCCCAACACTCTGCCCCAGCCTGGAGCCCCCTCCTGCACCCAAACACCCTCCCAGAGCATGCACCCCTCACCCCCTCCTGCACCCCAGCCCCTGCCCAAGCCCTGACCCCCTGCTCCATCCCTGTCCCCACACCCCCTCCCGAACCCCAACCCCCTGCCCAAGCCCAGTGAAAATGAGTGAGGGTGGGGGAGAGCAAGCAATGGAGAGAGGGAGGATGGAGTGAGTAGGGCAAGGCTTTGGGGAAGGGGCGGGGCCTCAGGGAAGAGGCGGGATAGATCCTGGGTTGCCCTTAAATTCAAAAAGTGATCTTGGGCATGAAAAGGTTGGCGACCACTGCCCTATACTCACCATGCTGGGAGATACTAAGCAGTCCTGAGCAAGCAGCCTTGAAGCAAACCTATTCATATTTTTATGAAGAGTTTTATGGGGAATTTTTTAGAATTTTGACATTTATCTTTTCCTTTCAGATAACCCTTTAAATCTAACAATGTTTGTCTGTCTTGTTATTTATCAGTGGCCTTTGGTGGGGTAACTTGGATAGGTGCCCCCCGACACCAGATGAAAGACTGACCTTGATCAATAGAAAAATGAAACTGACAAAGGAGGGCATGCTTTCTGATCTTCTCAAGAGCTCTGAGGCTGATGCATGAGGAACTAGAGATTGGAGGGAATGCACGCTGGAGGAAAGGCCAAATGAGTGAGACGTGAATAGGGAAGTATAGAGAGATGTTTATGAAAGATTGTGATTTGGAGACATTCCCTTATAAGGGAGTGGGGAATTTGGAGGTGTGCCCTGGAGGCAGTGGGAGAGCGGGAGGGGGGTTGGAACAATGCCAGGAGACTGTGTGCAGCAGCAGCTCACTACAGAAGTTCTCCAGTTTGTTTATTAAAGCTTTATTTCTTTCTCATTCACTGGTTTGTTATTTAATGAATCCCAACATGGTTACAAGAAGTACACCAAGATATCATGCAGCTTCACAGAGAGACATGTTACAATTGCTCCAAACTTCAGCAGCTGTTGCACTGCAAGGTCAGTTCTCTGTTCTTGGCCATACATATACTCAGTGTCAAGGTGCCAGCATAGTCTGCTACAGAATCCCTTTCACTGGATCCCCATGAAAAACAGCAAGAACTGCTGTGAGTGTATGTGATGTTATATGATTAAAACATGACCAGGTAGATTATTGTTACTACCACTGCTATATAATTGCAACAAATCTTGTATAAAGTGTGTCAAGTAAGGTGTCAATAGAAAAGTTATGGTTTTCTGAATGTGATCATCCTATTTGTATGCATGTATCGTTTTGGTATCTGAAGTTATGAATATTAACTATGTACCTGTATTTCAAACGTGTTTGTTCACGTGGTAACACCCACAAGGTATGTAGCCTGCGCAAGTTGAATGGCCCATCACAGAATGTTCTAACTTGGGTAATGGCCTCTGCTATAACTAAGCGAAGCAGGCATGGATATGTGACTTGCCCACGTGACTCCAAAATCCATCTTGTTGCCTGTATTTTTCCACAAGCTGTGCAGAGGGTGTTTTTTGAAACAATGGGTTTCCCTCCATGTGGGAGAAGCTATAAAAGGCCCTGGAAGCATCTTCCATTTTGCCTCTTTCCTGCTCTGATCTCTGGACTATCGATTTATACCAATGGGTAGGGTTGCCAACTTTCTACTTGCACAAAACCAAACACCCTTGCCCCGCCCCCTTCCCCGCTCCTCCTCCAAGGCCCTGCCCATTCTCTGAGGCCACGCCCCCCTCACTTCATCCCCTCTCTCTGTTGCTTGTTCTCCCCACCCTCACTCACTCATTTTCACCAGGTTGGCTCAGGAGGTTGGGATGTGGGAGGGGGTGTGGGCTCTGGGGTGGAGCTGAGGATGAGGGGTTTGGGGTGTAGGAGGAGGATCCAGGCTGGGGCCAAGGGGTTTGGAGTGCAGGAAGGAGCTCGGGGCTGGGGCAAGGGGTTGAGGCACGGGAAGGTGAGGTCTCCGGCTGGGGGGTGCGGGCTCTGGGGTGGGGCTGGGGATGAGGGGTTTGGGATGAAGGAGGGTGCTTTGGGCTGGGAGGGGGGATCGGGGCTGGGGAAGGGGTTTAGGGCATGGGGGAGTGAGGGCTCCGGCTGGAGGTACAGACTCTGGGATGCAGCTGGGAATGAGGGGTTTGGGGTTTAGGAGGGTGCTCCGGGCTGGGAGCGAAGGGTTCGGAGGGTCGGAAAGGAATCAGGGTTGGGCCATGAGAGGGAGTCAGGGGTGCAGGCTCTGGGTGGTGCTTACCTCAAGCGGCTCCTGGAAGCAGCAGCATGTCTCCCTTCCGGCTCCTACGCAGAGGCACGGCCAGGCGGCTCTGTGCACCACCCTATCCGCAGCTCCCATTGGCCGTGGCTCCTGGCCAATGGGAGCTGCAGAACTGGCGCTTGGGGTGGGGACAGTGCATGGAGGCCCCTGACTGCCCCTACACCTAGGAGGGGGGACATGCCACTGCTTCTGGGAGTCACAAGGAACCCGCCTTAGCCCTGCTGTCCCGCTGACCAGACTTTTAATAGCCCGGTTGGCGGTCCTGACCGGAGCTGCCGGGGTCCCTTTTCAACCAGGCGTTCTGGTTGAAAACCGGACACCTGGCCACCCTACCAATGGGATCATTCTAACCAAGGGACTGAGGACCTTCCAATGATTTAGGAGCAACCAGAGACTTAACAAGCCAGCAGTTTATTCCATCACTGCTACAAGTCTGATCCAAGAACCTTGCAATTATTGTATGTATTTAATTCCTTTAACCAATTTTAACTCTCACCTTTTTCTTTCTTTCTTTTATAAATAAACCTTTAGATACTAAAGGATTGGCAACAGCATGATTACTGGGTAAGATCTGAGTTATATATTGACCTGGGTATGTGGCTGGTCCTTCGGGAACCCTTTATTTGATTAAATTGGTTTTAAATAACCACTCATCATTAAGTCTAGTGTCTGGGTAACAAATCCAGGACTGGAATACCTAAGGATGCTACATTTTTGATTTCTGATTAACCAGTTAATGAGACAGAAGTTTACTTTTGTATGCTAGTTCGGGTATATCTGATGGAAGAATAACCACCAGTTTTAGGGTGTGTCTGCCCTATTTCTCAGCAGCTTGTCCTGAATTTGTTATTCTCAGTTGTGACAGTGACAGTGTACATACACTAATTCATGCAGGAGCAATCAGCACTTTTTACTTTGTTTTTAAGTTATTTAAAATGGTTTTTAAGAAATTCTTTCATTGTTAATTACTGCTCAAACTTATGTTTTGTGAAAATCAAGATTTATTGTATCTTACAAAACAGGCATGTGACCATCCAAATCAGTGCCCCTTCAAGAGTCATAAAAGGTGTTAACAAATCATTTACAATTCATATACAAGCCGAGTACAGTTTATTCACAAAGTGACACAAAATAACACAAAGAATTTGCAAAACTATGAAAAAGTATCCTTTCTGTTTATGTACTCGGAAGCGGGAAGGTGGAGCAAAATCGGCATTCGTGTCCCATCTATCGCCCCAGCACAATGTGGGAAGCACATTGAATTGACTCCCTCTGTTGCTTCCTGCCCAGAGTCACAATCCTGTGCATTAGGGCATGCTTAATGGCCTTGCACACCTGGGATAATGACAGCCCCACCACAGATTTTCCAATATCAAATCAACTGCCCACTGATCAAATATCAATCCTAACCCAAACTCCCACAATTCCCTGAGAGAAGTGCTGGTATCCCGCAATGCACTGCAAAAATATCCCACAAGTCAGTACATTGTAGAGTGGCTTGGGGGACACCGGGATGCCTACTCACAAGGCAGCACGCCTTTTTGCCCATACAATCTCTTGCAGTGATGACGCGCAGCACCAACAAAGGTATTCAATGTGCGCATGCTCTAATGACATTGCAGTGTTAGCAGATGCATGCTGGGAAAAATGCTACTGTAAATCTTTATCGTGTAGACATGGATGAATTCACAATATATAGTTGCTGCTTAGGTTCAACGGTCACAGCAAGTCACACTGAGCCAACAAGTTATTCTGATGTCAGGCTATCTGAAAACACTCTGGCTTGCAAGAGAGCCCAAGTCCTGCTGCTCATGCACAAATCACTTTCTCTGGCTGTCAACTTATCTTGAGCTACAACATGAATTCAAATTTTACTCTGAATCGGTTTTTAAATTTTGTTTCACTAAAGGGGTGGTGAGTTACAGACACTAGCATAGCTCAATCCTGGGTGGGTGATATCCATAAGAGGAGGATCAGAGCCAAAGGTTGAGCTCTAAGTGTGGTTTTATAAGAACTGCAAGATGTTTATGTCTCTATTTTTTTTAAATAAAGGGAGCTGTATCCTGGAAACCCCTTGCTCACATGACCACACGTTTTGACCTCTAACGCTACCAAGATCACCGTGAGGCACAGCAATTTTCAAGACAACCCAAATCAGCATGTGAATTTTAGAGCACATAAAAAAAATCAGCAGTTAAACAGTATGCTAGTCTCAACTTTAGCTGTAGTGGTGCTATCATGCCCTTATAATTGCTTTGACAGCATTGATCCATGAGGGACAAGACAGCATCCAAACCTTTTCTTTGCATGCAGGCAAATCACCAAGTTTTAATCAACTTCATGCCAGTCTGACAGAAATATGAACACTCCCAGGTACCTTGCTAACCGTTTGTTGGGTCTTGAACTTGCCATACAAGGACAGCAGATTTTCTTGAAATAGTATAACTGTATTCACTTATTGCAATGTTTTGCCAATCCATGTATATTGAAACAGTTGAAAATTGCAAGTTTCAAGAGAAAGGAAACAAATTCATAAATTCCATTTAAGTTTCAACTATATTATGCTGCTGGTGTTACAGACTTACAATATTGCAAATACAAAATCTAGAAATTATAATACAAACAGGCTAAACCCTGGGTGCTTAAAGCCATATTAGTCAGTGCCACCATGGTCAGGCAGGAATTAGCAATGAACCCTATTAGACTGGGCAGCAACTAGACTAAGCAGTTTTTCTCACCCCACTGGATGTTGCAGTCCTTAATATACAGGTTTGTTCCTTAAACTTGGGCCAATCTCCTGTGTTGGAGTCTTTTCTTCTCAGTGCAGGGGTCAGCAACCTTTCAGAAGCGGTGTGCCGAGTCTTCATTTATTCATTAATTTAAGGTTTCGCGTGCCAGTAATACATTTTAATGTTTTTAGAAGGTCTCTTTCTATAAGTCTACAATATATAACTAAACTATTGTTGTATGTAAAGTAAATAAGGTTTTCTAAATGTTTAAGAAGCTTCATTTAAAATTAAATTAAAATGTAGAGCCCCCCAGACCAGTGGCCAGGACCCGGGCAGTGTGAGTGCCACTGAAAATCGGCACGCATGCTATAGGTTGCCTACCCCGTCTCAGTTGCTTGTAGCATAGGTGGGAGCAGGAGAAGGGCACAATATGTGCCCACTCTGTTTTATACCCTCAGTACATGTGCTTGGGGAGCACAAGTCCAGGCATTTCTGGGGGGCATTACTGAGTCTCTCCAAGCAAGGTTGAGCAATTCCCCTGGTGTGGCCTCATGCAGGTGAATCATTGCATTGTAGCTCCCTTGCTGGACAATGGTTGTTGATGGGTTGTTTGACACCCCGCCCGGGCGTTGGTTACTTTCTTTGCTGTGGCCTCTGGGGAGCCAATATCTGGCTGATTCCTCAACTTACAGCATGTTTTAGTGCCCACCATACAACACAATTCTCATAACTTCATATGCATTAATGATACACATATATGGATACAGAGATGACTTTCAGCAGATCATAACCTTTCCCCTGATCCCTTACAAGGCATGCTTTATATGTAAGATCACAATTATATGAAAATGAGGAATATGAGGGTTACAGTATGCTCCCCCAGTGTACAGAATGTCACAATACCCTTTAACAAACAAGTGATATCACTGTCAAGTATTGAATTCAGCAAAAACCCAATTTGAGACAGTTGACCTTTATTTCCAGTTGTATTCCAGATAAAATGTACAACCTCCTTTCTTTCCAAGGTCTTTCCTCCCCACCTTCTTGCTGACCAACAGGTTTTCCCTTGCACCTAGTTTCAAGGGCCATTTTGGTTCTTTTTAAGACAGATTCTCCTTCTCTCTTTAAAACCATCTGCAGTCACCCCTATTGATCAGAGGCCTTCTTTTTAGAAACATCCCCTTATCTCATTAATTGTTCTTTGAATCAGACATCCTCCCTACTTCATTCCTTCTGGCCTTGTAACTCATTATTTTCAAGGCCTTCCTTCTATTTGCTAGTCAGGGGCTCTATTTACAACATATATATATTTCCTTAACCAAACTTAAGCTAACTTTAATTCTTTAATTTCATATTTATCTTACAGCAGGTGACTTCCTTATTAGTACAAAAAACGTCATTGTTATTGCACTGAAAACCAGAAGGACATAATGAGGGTTTATTATTTATTGTAAAGTGTTCCTCATCTAAGAGTATCTTAATTGTCAATTGTATAATGTATCACAACTGTCAGAGTGTCATCTCAGGCAAAGCGCGAGACATTAATTTCCAGATCTGAGTGTAGGTGTGTGACTAGAACACCAATTTTCAAAGCAATTTTGGTTATTTTTTTTACAATACTTTGGATATTATAATCTTAAAATAATTGCTTAATTCGCTGTTATTTGCACCTTTTGACTTCAGGTTCAGTAGCAAAACAGAGACTTTGGCAGCTGAATGGCTTTTCTAGAAGTACTCCTACTAAAATGCTATTAAACTAACTAACTATACATTTAAAAGACTTGTACCTGTTAGGGACATGAAAATTACACTTAAAAAAAAAAATCATTGGACACCAAATAGTGGCTCCCTGGGATAGCGGCAGCGGCTGGGAGCCCCGGGGCTCTGGCGGCAATTTAAAAAGTCCAGGGCTCCTGGCAGCGGCCAGAGCCCCGGGGTAGCAGTGGCGATTTAAAGGACCCAGGGATCTAAAGGCCCCGCCCCTTCCGGTTGAGCCTCCCTCCACCCCGCCCCTTGCTCAGGACCCTGACCCTGCCGGTAAGTCCCTTAAGTTATTGGACCAACTTCTGTTGCTGAGAGAGACAAGCTTTTGAGCCTACACAGGTGACCTGAAGAAGAGCTCTATATACACTCAGAAGCTTGTCTCTCTCACCAACAGAAGTTAGTCCAATAAAGATATTACCTTACTCAACTTGTGACTTTGGAACCCAAGACCCTGTCCCATTAGATAAAGTTTTTATTAAGCTTAAACTGATGCAAACAGATATGCCCGTCCATGGTGACAAAATGGTTTTTCAGTGTGTCTAAATTAAAGAGTTTCCCTCTAAATTCCACCTTTATTAAAAAAACTGAAGCATTTTGACTGTTTCAAGAAATCATGATATTCATTTAAAGTACTCCACAGTGTGAGATTTTGTGACACCAAAGACAGGAATTGGAAAGGATGCTGACAATTTTTATATAGTTTTAAACTTAATTTGCTATTTTCCATATTATTAGCTTGGTATTGTTATGCTGCTTCCTATCAATTCTGCTTTTTTCTTATTTCCCCAGGTAATAAACATTATTTTCTGTGTTTTTAATAGAGCTGAAGTAATCAAATGCCTGTTTTTTCCCAAAATATTAACTAGAAAACTAAAACAGACTTAAACATTTTTAAAACCATGAGTACCACGTGATAAATGCTTTAGACTGTATGCAGGATTTGAACTTTAGGGGCCAGTAAAGTCACTCGTAGTTGTTGCTGAATAATGAGTGCAGGATTTTGCCCTGGGTGCATTTAGTTAACACATCCATTTTTTTTTAAGATATAGTGAAAACTCAGAAAAAATTATTTAACAACATGTGTTAATTACCTTTGTTTGCACTTCATTGAGACTGCTTTGGAAGCTCCCACACTCACTCAAATATTTCTTTCATCAACTGGCAAAATTTCCCATAGCACTCCACCCTATCCATATCCTTCCTGTTCTGGGTCACTTAAAAATAGCGTTGAACTGATTAAAAAAAATAAAAAAACTCGCAGAAACTTAAATGGAAATTGCTAGCTGACCATCCCGTAGTGTAAAGCATATAGATAGAAAAGCAGGTCAGTTCTCTGGTCCCATTCCAAATATTAAATATTAAAAAAACATATGTGTAAGCCAACTGATTCAGAATACATTCTTCCTAAGAAATCTAGCGAAATTACAGTATGTATTGTGGAAGATTGCCATTTATTTCCATTACTTTTCACAGAACTTTCCATTTTTAATATTAATCAGTGTACTGTCATAAAGCAATGTAATAGTGGAATTTTGAAATTCTTGGCTTTGGCTGTCTATGCTTTGGTTTTGCATCCTGTACAGCTACACCACTTGCTGAACATTGGTGATTGTACCAATGTCAAATCTCCAATATAAATAAGGCCTAAAGACTAAAAGAATGGATGAAACTCAAGGAATAAAACCAGTGGGACACCACTCTAGGATTTTAAAAGAAATAAACTGAATAGGTTAAAGTGGAATATTCATGCTTTTGCCCACCCTCTCTATATATAACATATGCAACCAGAATTAGATTCAATGTTTACTTTACACTCCTTCCTCTACAAAGAACTGGATCTCATGATTTAACAGACCTCTGGTTTTCTACCTACATCATTATATAATATAAATATATGGAGCTATACCCAGGGCCGGTGCTACCATTTAGGCCAACTAGGCGGTTGCCTAGGGCGCCAAGATTTGGGGGGGCGGGGCGCCAAAAAGTGGCGCCCCCAATTCTTTTTACATCGTTCCAGCGGCCGCTGCACTGGGAGGGAGAGGGAGTCTGAGCCGCCGGCAGGCAGCCCAGGGGTTCCTCTGTGTCTGCGCACCGCCAACAGCCCAGGGGGGGCATGGAGAAGAAAAGAGCCTCAGGCAGTGGTCTGGTGGAGCAGAGGAAGAAAGAGGACCCCAAAGCCCATGCCTTGGGCAAGGTAAGCGCTTCCCCACAGCTCGGCCTCAGACGCCTGTGCTCCTACCCCCTTGGTCCTTGGCTGGTCCCTGCTCCTGCTCCCCTTGTGCATGGTCGGCTGGAGAGGACGGCAGCCTGCAGAGCTGAGCTGCCCCAGTGCCCTCCTCCAGCCTCTGTCATCCCCGGTATCTGAGTTCAGGGCCGCCCAGAGTGGGGGGCAAGTGGAGCAATTTGCCCCAGGCCCCGGGCCCCGCAGGGGCCCCCACGAGTATGTCGGAGGCTCCTAGGAGAGGGGATAAGCAGCATGGTAAGGGGCCGGGGCTGGTCACCCCCCGACCCCATCCCCCACAGCCCTGACCCCCAGCTCCAAGCCCAGCCCCTCTGAGCCAGGCATCCCCAAACCCAGAGCCCAGCTCCCCACCCAGCCCTGGGCAACAGTAGCACCACCCCCAGGCAGTGACAGCCCATTGGTACCAACCATCACCATCACCCAGCAACAGCCCATTATGTAATTGCAAATGTATACATACCATTACAGCTTTTAATGTTTTTAAATAACGTATTTAGTGTATTTTCAAATGATTACAAATTAATTTTTGAATGTATTTCACTAGTTATTTTTTACATTTCCAAATACATCTTACTATAGTATTGCAACTTTTTTTTATGGAAGGGGCCCCCGAAATTGCTTTGCCCCAGGCCCCCTGAATCCTCTGGGTGGCCCTGGAACATGACATTGCTCACAGCATTGACTTGAAGGAACTTGTTTCTGAATTTGCTAAACTTAAAGCGCAGAAACATAAATTCTAAATTATAACATGTTACTCTGTGACCATGTATTGTGTATAATGTATGTGATTTATTTGGGGGAGAGGGGGGCGCAAGGTGGAAGTTTCACCTAGGGCGCAAAATATCCTTGTACCGGCCCTGGCTATACCTATCTCATAGAACTGGAAGGGATCCTGAAAGGTCATTGAGTCCAGACCCCTGCCTTCACTAGCAGGACCAAATACTGATTTTGCCCCAGATCCCTAAGTGGCCCCCTCAAGGATTGAACTCACAACCCTGGGTTTAGCAGACCAATGCTCAAACCACTGAGCTATCCCTCCCCCTCCTACTGCTCAGCACTAGGCAAAAGTGAAGTTGCTGAATTATGGCTGCATGCTAAGGAGAAGAAATGCTGCAGAAATAAGCTTTAGTCTATTATAGTTGCATGACATAGCTCACTAGTATAAAATATATACTATACATTAACTGTGCACATTAATTTTCATTGTCTAAGCAGTTCTCTTCAGCAGTCTTCTTGTTATACATTATATTCACCAAGTCAACAACAGCTTTAACTCATCTACTTCAAATTCAAATCACATTGGCAACTGCTTTTAAAAATAAATAAATAAATAAAACACACATACACAAAGTAGAAATCATTTCCAAGCTACCCAACAATGCACATCACACAAATCTTAACTGCTATGGGAAAAGATAGCATTTCATAAAGAACACTAGAAATCTCTGAAAGGAGAGTTTTCCTCTTCCTCTTACTATCATAAAATTCTTAATTATTTTTAATTTGAATTTTATTTAGGTTCTCTGTACTCTACTAGTGAAATATACACTATAGCCAATGCTGTGAGCCAATGGCAAATTTCTTTCGGGGGCGGGGGGGAAGCAGCAGAAATCAGCCAGGTAAGGCTACTTAAAATAACATTTTTTATTCATCCTAAATTTGCCTCAAGGCAAAATAGTTAAATAAACTTCCTAATCACCCTGCAGTTTTTTCAGCCAAGTAATGCTATCATTTTGACCAAAGGCTCTCTCTCAAAATTATACCTTCTGGGTGAAATCTGAGTTTTGCCATTGACTTTAATGGGGCCACGATTTCACACTCTTTATCTAAATTCTTAAACCAAGCTCATTGCTGTGGAATCTGAGTGCACTTCCACTAATCCCCTTCAATCTCCCATTGCAATTCTCCAGTGAGAATTTTCTTCAGATTAAAAACATGAATTTCATAGAGCAAGTTCCAAAAGATGCATGATATATCACAAAGGTATGGAATATAAAAGGTATGGAATATAAAAGGATATCAGAAGAAATTTATAAGAGATTGGGTATTTACGGTATCAGCAATTCTACTTTTTGTTTTTGAGACAGTTTCCTATTCTAAACATCATACATATAAGTAAAAAGGTGAAATTCTCTTTGTTACACAGAAGTCAGTGGGGGTGCAGATCTGACCCTAAATAAAGAACCAATGTACACAGCAGTTCCCAGGACACTATATGTGAGTATAAATCCACAACAAAAGTCTATCAGTTATTGCTTACATTAGAACATTATTAAAATTCAGTTATTTTTAAAAGGTTACGGATGGGTTCAAAATCGAATGGGACTTATAATCCTCCTTTCCAAAATCCCAGCCTATACAACTAGAAAGTTCCAGAGGATAACGTAGATGCTAGAACTGCCAAATTTATCTGACACATCAGTTAACTTTCTGACCAAATGAAGGGGTTGCAACAAAATACAAAAATGCAGAGGTCTGAAGGGATTGGCTGACGTAGGACATCAAGATGTCAAAGAAATTCAGACCATGATGCTCTGGTTGTTTTTGATATGCTTGCTTAATAAAGACCTCACATGTCACTGAAGACAATGGAAAAAATGTTCCATTAAGAACAATAATCAAAACTGTTTTGGAAATTGGTGGGAACCTGTCTGACCTTTGTTAAGTAAGTTATCATTCAATTTAGACATTTTGCTTCATCTGCAATCATCCTAGAAGTAAAATAATTGATTCAGCACCTGAGTATTATTATTGTAATTAATCTGTCAAGCAGCAGATTCACAGTGTCTCTGTTCAAGTTCTTACATGGCGCTATCACCGTAGTATCAGAGTACCTACTTTCTTCCTCTCCCCCAGGAGTAAACTGGAACATCAAAGAGCTTCTGCAGGAGAACTCACAAGCAAGCAACAGCACCAGGGAACCAAGGCACAGGACCAAGAGTCTGTGTAAGAAGCAGGGAGATGAGCCAAGAAGCAGGTTGTGGGTGGGAGGTTGCCAGCGGTAGAATGCAGGGGAAGAAGCCTGCAAACAAGAGGTGTGTGAGGAAACTGCTAGGGGTGAGAAACTGGAGGACAACAGAGGTTTGTCCTCCCCAGGAGACCATAAACAATATAACCGAACTCTGGGCAGTGGGACCTACACAACAGTACTTAATTCATTTTCAGTAATGACTGAGAAGCCACCAGGTACTACAGATTATTGGGCCAAGTGGCTGGTATACTTAGTGTACTTGCACTCAAGGTTATTGCTGCAGTATCAGTGTATAAAGTATCTAAAGCATTTTAATGTACTGCTAGGCTTACACCAACCTCATCAAGTGGGGTCAATTAACTATACTTTAGCTCTCACTACGCAATAGACTTTTCACAGAGAAGAAATTCCCTGATTTCAAAAAAGTGTACAATCCAAACGATGGATTTGACAGACAAGCAGGATATGATGTATAACAGAATGGGGAAGGGGTGAGGAAGGACACAAGTGATTCAAATGTGTTTACACAATAACTCATTTTGGGCATGCATGTCTTTATGTGGTTCAAACACAATGAAGATATGTCATTTGTTTTAACATTTCTTGTAGGCAATGCCATAGAATTGTGTTTTCAGGAGCAATTTGAATGAGGTGAGGGTGAAGATTTAACAAGCTGATTGTTACAAGACGTTTCTAACATAGAGGCAGCATGAAAGAAGATGCTGAGGCACCATAGAATTATTAGTTGATATGAGTATCAAGGTTGGGGCCACTGGTGGACGTGGGCTGAGGAGACACCTGAAATGAGGTCAGACATGTAGGAGGAAGGACAAGAATTTGAACTTAGAGCATACGGCAAAGAAGATCCAGTGAAGTGACTGAAAAGGTGTGGGTGTAACAAAGATGAAGCAACAGACAGAAAGATTATTTTGGCATCAGTTTTTGGACAGATTGAAGGAAGGCAAGGTTAATATCAAAAAGGCCTGAGAAGAGAAAGAGAGTACAGCAGTCAAGGCTGGAGACCACAAGAGTTTGGAATGATGATACAACAATCAGGACAGAGAAGGAGGATCAAATTTTAGACAACCCGTAAATGAAGAAATGACAGGAGTTGGCCACAGTGGGGATGTGGAAACGTGGGGTGAGGGGCAGAGTTAACAAAACTTACTCTTGATGACAACTCAATTGCCATATTAATTATTATTTGAACTGCAGAAGCGCCTAAGGCCCCAGCCATGAATAAGAGCCCCATTGTGCTAGTCACTGTACAATATACATAACAAAAAGTTTATACAGTGTATATTGAGCCAATATGTTGGGAAATATAACTCAAATGACATAGCAACATAAAAATCTATAGTAAATCTATAAAATAAATTATATAATATATCATTTATAAAAATCTATAGTAAGTCTATAAAATAAATTACATAAACAATGTAATATAACCTGTAATAAAACCAAAATCAAAAACTGGTAGATTTCAGGGATTATAAAATATTGTTCAGAAAAGAGGAGAAACATCAGTTAGCATAGGCAGCAGTAAGATGACTTGTTGGTATAACTGCAAAGAGGTAGGGTCCCTGGGATGAATGATGTAAAGTAATTCTCCAAAAATACAGGGAAGAAATAGCAGCAAGAGCTCGAAACACATTAGGACATTAAATCTAATTTAACCATCCAGTGTCTCTCTTTTGAGAAGGAATACAACATCTCTCTCTCTGGTGCCCAATGTGTCATACTGCATTTCTTGTTCTCTGTCAAGAAAATCAGAGTTCTTCACTGGAAGTCACCACTACTCCTGTAACATAATCTCTCATAATATTCGCAACCAGCTCCACTTGCCTTCATGTATGTGTCCCTTGTATCTTTCTCCCACTAATATCTCGAAGAACCACCTTCTATGTCCTGGGATGACCTCCCTGGATCTATGTGATGTGAAGAAACCTCCCTCTCTCCTTTCAAATCCCTCTTTAAAACCCTGTTGGGGGGAGAACTGACACGCTGTATGCATCACAACTCTCAGAATTTTGTGTATAAATCTCATCTTTTTCTTGCCTTGCCTGCCCCGACCAATATTCTCTCTTCCTTTGCCATGTATAATTTAAGGCCCAATTCCACAGATGCTTAGTACCAGGCATACTGCTTGCAACCCGAGTAGTCCCACTGAAGACAATGGAACTATTCTGAGTAGTGAGTAGACCCAGTAGTAAGAATTTGCATGATAAGCCCCAAAGCCCACTGAAGTCATTAACTTCAACAGAGTATTTCATTGTGTTTGGATCAGGCCCTTCTTAGGGTAGGGATGTGTCCTGTGCTAGTTTAGGGTTGCCAACCCTCCAGGATTTGCCTGGAGTCTCCAGGAATTAAAGATCAACCTGTAATTAAAGGTTTTGTCACGTGATGAAATCTCCAGGAATACATCCAACCAAAATTGGCAACACTATGCTAGTTATGTATACAACACCACACATATTAATCACCACACTATTAATCACCACTCTGTATTAATCTAACTAATTTAGGTACTTATATGGCTCCCCTATCACCATAGTATCTGAGTACATCATAAGCTTTAATGTATTTATCCTCACAACAATGCTTCTGAGGTTAGAGAGTGATATTATCCCTGTTTTACAGCTGAGGAACTGAAGCACAGAGAGGCGAAGGAACTTGCCCGAAGTTCCACAGGAAGTTTATTGTGCAGCAGGGAACTGAACCCAGGTCTCCCCAATGCAAGCTAGGATCTTAACCAATTGTCCACCCTTCCTCCAATGATGATGCATGGCCCATGCTGTTAATACACTGAGAGTTACACAAGCACACAAATATGAAAGTAAAGCCCTTCAGACTACACAAAAATAATAATCTATAGCGATATTTGCTAAAGATTTTTTTTTAAAGTTGAATCTGACAGCATCCCTTTAATAAGACAAATAGTGAGACATTAATAAACTATTTAAAATTCTTTTCACTATATGAAAACTATATTTTCTATTTATTTCACTTAAAATCCTTTAAATTATCAACAAAACATTCTTTCGAACACATGCCTTTACTATATTCAGCTTCCTGGTACACAGCCAAGGTATCTGCCACTAAGCTGCAGAGTACCGCACAGCATTAGGAAAAGAACATTTCTTTTTAAAGCACTTTAATATTAGTAAATGTTATGCATCCATATTTTCATAGATCGGTAGCAATTCTGAGATTGCTCTATCAGAGAGCTTTTTCAGCTCGCTTCACATTCTGGAACCATAATACTGGACACCAGCTTGCTAGTTCTTCCCTCAGGCCACCAAATAATGCTCTTATGAAACTTCCATCTGCAGCAGGCAGCACAAATATAAAAACAATTAGACCTAGGAGCTGTAAGCTCACACCAGTTACAATAAGGAATAGGCATCAAAATGAATTGCATCTATAGTCCTATAGCACATGTAACCTGTGGTACCTAAGGGCTTCATTTTTACCAACATTTGTTGTAAAGCTGATGTTTCTTTCCTTTTTATATTCAAGAGTTTTCTACTTTGAATTGTAAACAAAAAGATTTAAACTGTATTGTACTATAATACCATACTATATTACATCATAATATAAACTTTAATTACATACAAAACATTATATTAAAAGAATGTTAAAGTTGCATAGTCAAGAACTCAGAAGTTAGATGTATAAAGACGTTATCTTGTATATAGACTATAAACTTAATTCAGCTCCTTTATTCATATGCATTATATTAATCTTTATACTCTTTTTCCATAGGACTCCTGTCACATACAGTGCACTGGGCATGAATCAGGGCCGTGTAGTAAATACGGCTGTTGTTTGTAGGACTTCTGCCTAATTTTTTTTGGTAGAATTTGGAAGATGGGTAGTGAATGAGGTCTCAGTTAAAGCAGTTGAACACTAACGTAGAGAACAGGATTCTATCCCTGCCTCTGCTGCAGAGTCCCTGTGTAATAGTAGGCAAGCTAAGCTAGCCTCTTACACTTTTCACATGGGGCAACTAATTGTGTGTTTCTCATTTTCTGGGTATCCAATTTGACATACTGATTTGCTGAACGCTCATGACTGTAACTGAACTGTGATATGAACAAATAAAATGCTACAAATAAATAAATAAATACTTAACTCTCATATAGCACTTTTTCACTAGTAGATCTCAAATCACAATCTTTAATGTACTCATCCTCACAACACCCTGTGAGGTAGGGAAGTACTACTATGCTCATTTTACAGATGGGGAACTGAGCCACAGAGAGGCTGAGTTGGGAAGTCTATAATGGAGCAGGGAACTGAAATCCAGTCTCCAAAGTCCAAGGCTAGTGCCTTAACCTATAGAATGCTAAGTTCTCTAAAGAATCAGGCCCTATGCTTCTCAAATTGGGCACTCAAAATTAGTTGACACTTCTGAATTTATTGTCTCTATACCTCAGGCCACATCTGTAAAATGGGAATAAAAATACCACTCACTGGAGTGTTGTGAAAATAATTAATATTTGTAAATCACTCATACTACAGTGATGAGCACCACAATAAAAACCACCAAGGAAATTAAATAATTCTATATTCAGAGGATGGTTTGAATCATGTGCACTAAATAAGACCTGAGACCACATATTGAACAATGAGGATAAAACAAAAATTTGAATATCTGCTCATTCAATGAGCACAGTCCATTGTGTGCAGAGTAAGGTAGGGTTCTGTAAAAAAAAACAGTACATGATCATGTAAATAAAGACTTTATCATAATGTATATGCATAAAGTGGCCGAACTAATGTTGCACAGGCAATCTTAATTCTGGCATTTCCTAATTTCTGAGTGCTTGACTTTGCAAACTTAATAATGTTCCTTTAGTGTACTTCTTTGTATGCAATTTCCTAGGTTTTGTAACAAAGCAAACTGAAAAAAAACCCAGAAATTTATCACATGGAACCATATTGACACCGATATGCGTCATCAGCTAAGTTCCTCTAAGCTGCGTGGCTGTGCAGCAGGCTATCAAGGACCATGCAAGGCACGCAGCGGGGAGAGGCACCACCTCCTGTGCAGACCAGGCTGGAGCGTGTTTGGGACGTGTTGTCTCCATGATCAGCTGTGCTCAGGCTGGCATGCTCCCAATGCTGATCAAACAGGAAATGGGATATCAAAAATTCCCAGGGCTTTAGAAGGGGAAGGGTTGTTTCCTGTGTACTTGGCTGCAGTGCAGCAGAGTTGAGAATGATCTAGACTGTTCTCAGTGGTACCAGATGACAGAACAAGGAGCAATGGTCTCAAGTTGCAGTGCTGGGGGGGGGGGGTTAGGTTGGATATTAGGAAAAACTTTTTCACTAGGAGGGCAGTGAAGCACTGGAATAGGTTACCTAGGGAGGTGATGGAATCTCCTTCCTTATAAGTTTTTAAGGTCAGGCTTGACGAAGCCCTAGCTGGGATGATTTAGTTGGGGATTGGTCCTGCTCTGAGCAGGGGGTTGGACTAGATGACCTCCTGAGGTCCCTTCCATCCCTGATATTCTATGATTGTATGATCTCCAGAGTCTCACAGATGAGCATTGTGGGACACCACCTGGAGGCCAATTAAGTCAAATTACACAACGCTGCATCTGCACTACCTCGCAGTTGACCATGAAAATCAAATTAAGTGCTGCGCCTCTCACAGAGGTGGATTACAGAAGTCGACATTAGAGGCGACTTAGGTCGGCATAAAGAACCTTGTAGTGTAGACACATACATTAACGGGTCGACTTAAGGCAGCTTCCTTTGACCTAACTGTCGTGTAGACCAGGCCTTAGACAAAAGCTAAATTGGGTCGGTCACAGTCCACGTTCCATCTTGCTGCCATGGGCAGTAACAGGGAATTAGAGGGGGACCATAGCTGTTCCAACCTTTACGCCCTTGCATAGGAGCACAAGGAGACACAGGGTGCATGCATGGCCCTGACAAGCACAGCTATTAAAAGATTCCAAGCTCATGCACAGGAGGTGCATGTGCATCTACAGTGGGATCCACACTAACATATTCTCAAAGAACTCTTGAATTCAGAATTGTCAGTTTTAAAAAGATTTGCACACTGTTCAGAAAGTTCCAAATCAATCAATAGTGATTTTAGCACATGTGGACTGATTTGGTCCAAGTTTTATATTTGGCTAGCTGCTGAAAAGGCAAAGAAATTGGTTAAAGTTCATCAGTATTTAAGGGCTGATAAAAAAAATGGTATGGTCTAACTAGTCAGTAGACTAGGAACTTGTTTATTGTGTTCTTGTGTTTTACTAAGAGAATTGTAAGCTTTTTGTTTTGAACACCTGTACCTTATGTTTGAGGAATAGATGTAATCAGGGAGTGAAATCTCATAATATGTGTTTTGTGTTCATTTTAAAAAACCTTTGTGGGGTTTTTAAGCTCAAGGACACTGTCACAACTACCACTTTGTGTGGTAAATATCTTTGTGTTGTGTTGTTACTGCCTCTACATTTATTGCAAACAATCTGATCTCTGCCATTTCTTGACACCTGTAGTTTATCCTTATGCCTTGGTTTGCAGTTTTAATTTGATGCATTTTCATTCTTTCACTGACTGGTATTTCTCATTTTTGTTTGAGAAGTAGTTTTCACTAGCTCTGCAAATACGAATTTGCCAATTGACATTCTTGTGTGGGATCAAAGTATTTTTGAATAATATTGTCCAGTCATTTGCTTTCCTCTTCATGTTCCAATCAGACATATTGTAAATATCCAAAAGCCCTGGGTCTACCATATGCAGCAGCGTGGAAAATTTCACCCTCTCTGATTTTACTGAAACACCACTTGCCTCAAGGAAAACATGGAAGTGGTACAGGCATCTCCTCCAGTACTCTGCTATGTTCTTTTCCAGACTGAGGCATTGAGGTGGTGTCATTTGCTCCACTTTAGTTTTCCTCTGAGTGTGACATGATCAGGGTTGCTACTAACAGATGTGATCGTGCATTCCCGGCCCTAGTCACTTCACATGGATTAGAGTTACAATAGGTTAATTTCACCGTCACATGACATGGGTCAGTATCCTCTGATTCCCCACTTATTACTGTTACACCTATGAATTCTATTAATTTTGAAAAGGGAAACAATTTAGAAATTAATGAGTTCTACTAATTAATGTATTTAGACTCATTTCTGGGACACTGAGCTCCTCTAGTGGTGTATATTATCAGGTAGCCTGATTTGTAATGATATAAAGCAGATGCACTGGTTTTAAAGTGTGAAAAATGAGCATTTAAAGATAAAATTTAACATTTCTGTTATATTAAACACCTGTGGATATAGCTGTGGCTTTTCCTAGTCATTCTCCCATCATATAAAAATATTCAAAATTCTAAACAAACAGATATATTCTCAGTTAAAAATAAATGAAGAGTCTGCACTTTTCTGCTTGGTTCAATCAATAGTGAGATCACATGGGTTACATTTTTCTATTTTTATACTGCCTGTTGCCTGAAGGCCAGGTGGCATATTATAAGTTCACTTTTCAATTCTATATGAAGAGCCACAGGCAATCTCTTGTAATGTAACTTGCATTAAAAGGACAGCAGTGTCAGCAACTAATTTTTAGACTGCTACTTGCAATATATATATATATATATATATATATATATATTGATGTATTTTGTGAACTAATGCCCACAGTCTAGACTGTTATATGACACTCACTGCCATGACATCTGGGGATACATCAAGGACCTCAGCCTGCAACCCTTACTCATGTAAGAATCCCTACTTACTCAAAGAGTCCCAGGGGGCCCTTAATGCTTGTGAGGAACATCAGTCGCCACAATAGAACTAATGTAAGTGAGAGATTTTTGGGTTTTTTTTTTTTTAAATAAGAGCTCCTCCTTTGGCAAAGCCAACACATTAAAAGAAAAAATAAATTGTAAATTTCATTTTCCATCCCAAGAATATTTTCATTCCAGTAACATCACCACTAACTCTCTACATTTGTTGGTACAAATGAATCACTGTCATTTTAATAGACAATTGACATTGAGAGGCAAAATTAACTTACTCTTTTTAAATAAAGCAGGACATTTCTAGTATGTGGGCAACATCACCTGGACTATGCTTTGGACCATCCCAGGAAACTATCTTGGCAAAAAGACTTAAGAATCATGGACAATATTATACCTGAAAAGGCAATTGATTATGATGGTCTCTTCAGAATACAGAATGACTGAATTATGGGTATTGTTATGAATTTATATTGTATTACTTAAAAAAATTAAATGGGCATGGTAAAGTATGGGCTGATGGCATGTGTCTTTTTCATTATTTCAAGAACTGTATTTAAAATAAAGAGGTTTCACACATTATATAATTTCTCTGCCCTTTGTAAATAGAAGCACGGCAAAACTAAATCAATATAGAGCTACAGGCAACAGTAAAAATTCTAATAATTGGATTTTCTTAATCTGTGGGGACACAGACTTAGTCCTGCATTTAATTTTGTTAAGTGGGAAAAATATTATTTCAGACAAGGTACAAGAAAAGAGTCATCCCACTTTTCTTAAATCATATAGAAAAGCTAACAGCTTAAAATATTCTAAGATTCTATTTTTTTCAATGATATAAAACTACATTTTAAATGTTGAGCTTAATCCATATACAGTTATGAAACAAACTGTAATTATATAGGTATTGGCCCAATATAGACTATTTAGAATAACTTGTATTCAATATCCATACTTCCATAAAGCCCTTTTTCTCTAAATTGAATGAGTTTACTGGACCACAAGTTCTATTCTCTAGTGAGGCATTGAAGAATAGTTGTGTTTCATTTTAATTGTAAAGAGATTAATCACTCACAGATATAAAGTAATTTTTCTTTAATGACACTCTGAAACATAAATAGATATTTTCTCTCAAAACCGCCTCATAGTGAAGTATTGGCACGCCAGGAGCTGCACCTGTTTCTGGTTTATGGCTTGTCGTTCTATTAGGGGTGGGAAAGAAATATTTTAACTTAAATCAGACTTTAAACTTTTCAATGTGTAATATTTTTACATTCAGATTGGTGGCTTACAAACTAAGCTATTTCTATATTATCATGTTTTAAATAAAACTGTTTTAAAATTAATTTTAAATAGGATTTAATAGATGGAGATGACTTTCATGTGCAGAAGTTATTTATCAAAAAGCTCTTCTAAAATTCAAAGTTTTGAGCTCAAAATATATTGTGGAAAGTTAAAAGCTCCATAAAAGGTCATTATAAACACAACTGAATGTTCATTTATTCATGGATTAGATAGTTTCTTTAATATTGAATCAGGAACTACACTTTTAAAATAATTTGTATTGAAACAGGAGGAAAAATATTTTTTAAAAGTCCTCCCACTGCTATCACTAGGCAAGAGCCATAAAAATTGCATACACAATATAAGAATTATTAGAACAATGCCACAAGTCTCTAATACATTATAATAAAAAGTGGAGCATTAAACTGAAGGCATTCAGTATACTCTAGAAATTGTACAGTAGTTACTGTCCTTGTGTAATAATCCTCTGTGACAGATTGGTGGAAGAGCCTAACAGCACTAGTATTGGTTAAAATGTGGAATCTTTAAGCTGCTTGTGTTTGATGGGGGTCAGGAAGTGTGTGTTTACACATCTGCACATAAACATATTTGCTTGCTGAAATTCACCAACACTGATATTTTCCCTGCTGAAAACTTAACTCCAAAGATCTTATCTGATACATGACATTACAAGCAAAACTATCAATTCAATTTCTAAATCAAAAGGATATGCAAAATAACTAAAAGAAAAATGAAACAGATGTTTCTTCTTTTGCATGCATCTTCTATAATCCACAGTAGTAGAACTGATAGAAAACAAATTCCTTTGACAAATGTACATTGCAACTTCATCTGTCATTGACTGAATGATAAATGTATTAATCAGCAAGTTGTTGCAAACCACATGAGGTGCTGCATGCACCGCAAATGCATATTTCCCATGCTATTGAACATACTTTCTACTATTTCAATGCAATATCCAGTGAAATAACTTAAATAGAAATATTTTCCTCAGCAGCAAAATAGTTAATCTTTAAAAAGGCTTCCATTTATATACTGTACTACAACCTCCTTGAAACGATCCAGAATTTTTACTCATTTTGATGCATCTCACTATTTTTGTCATGACATCCCATACTCCAACTTCTCTTTTTCATGGTCTACTGCAATTACCCACCTGCTTTAACCCTAAATCACCTAGTAAGATAAAATCTAAATAGACAAACCAAAGCATAAGTGCAAGATGTCATAAATGAATTAGGGATTAAAAAACTGTCCCCACACCTCACACTAATTTAGGATACTGTATAACACCTATCATTGTAGTATCTAAGCTTCCCGGGTAAACTAAGTGTGTAAGATAAGCTACCTTTTCTTGAAGGAGGTGATGTTTTTTTTAAATCTTCTCTTCTCCCCCTTCTGGAGAACAAGGCTCTGCCAGGGAAATAATTCTTTTTAAATCACCAAACAACATTTTATCTGCTCATGGAATCAACAAATACTTCTGGTGAAGCTGGCCTTGCACAGGTGGAAGTGAAAGTTTAAATGCTGAACCTTCGTTATCATCTGTTTCAAATAACTTTATATTCGTATTTTATGAAAACAGAGGGCTCAGATTTTTCAGTTGTATTATTTTTTTCCCTCTAATAGGATGGGTGCATCAAGGTAGGTGCCTCGAGAAAGAAAAAGAAAACAGAAGCATTGTACCAGTTTAATGTGTTTTCAAATACTTTTTTGTTTTGTTTCAAACTGAAAAATATAACTGTAATTCTTAGAAAACACACTAGGGTTGCCAACCCTCCAGGATTGGCCTGGAGTCTCCCAGAATTGGCATCGATCTCCAGGTGACTATTGAAAGCAATGCATAAGATTTTAATAGGATATTTTAAGAAAATGACATTACGTCATGTTAGGGGAAAAAATCTCCAGGAATAGCTTAAATCAAAGTTGGCAACCCTAAAACACACACATGTGTGTCTGTATGGATACTTACCACATTTGGAAGAGAGTTTAAATGATTTTAAGGAGGTACTGAGAATAAAGTGATATTATAGGGCTCCATATTTATTACTTTCAATAACTCCATATCAGGTTTGTTCATTTTACAGGCTAAAGAAGAATTTTTCTAACTGCCAGTCTTGCAAACTCAAACCAGGATCTGAAAACTCTATCTGTATTCTTTCTCCCTCTCAAATCTTCAATAAGCATTTTTGCTGACACAACTTAGCAATTTAGTTGATGTTTAAAGCAGGATAGAATCCAGCTTGCTCTCCTATAATTTTGTAGTGCTAAATGCATTTTAAAAAAAACACTTTGTTTCTGTCAGTAAAATAAGCATGACTTAAAGATACCCAAAGAGGAGATACATAAACGGTGCTGTTTTCACATAGTTTTCTATGCACTTTAAAAACACTAGTTATAGAAACATAAGACAGTAAACCCATGAAAAGATTGGGGTGGAGAGTCCTAGAAGACTAACATTAAGGAATAAATGTTTATTTTAACCAGGGATTCCCATACACTTCAATTACCCACCCTGACAAGATTATACATCAAAGAAGCAAGCAAAAGAGTTCTATTAGTCATCCCAATGTGCATATGTTAATTTGCATAACTAGGTATATTTTTACCTACAGATGTTGGGTGAGTTAGATAAGCATGAAAATATCAATGCCAAAAGGACTATAAATAAATGGAAAGTTAAGACAAGGCAGCAAAAGAGGAGATGCTTTCTGAATTTAGCTCTCCTAACACATATATCAGTCTAAACATAGTAAATGGACTAGAAGATTTTCATAAGCTGAGAAAGATTTATTCCTCTCTCATAACAAATGCCTGAGTTCACCTGGCACCTTCCTTTTTGGAAGTAACCAAACTTCTCCAAACCAGTTTGACACCTGTTGATATCTTCCGTCAAGCACAGATGAATCAGCACATGCCACATGCAAGTTTAATGTATGTCAGCAAAGAAGTGAATAAAAGGACAGCAGAGTTTCACATCAGGTGCATTATCCTAAAATAGAGGAGACCTTGACTAGAACATCTGATTCATTACTATATAGCGTAAGTGCAGTGTCCTCTTATTCATTGTTTTGAAAGATGTATGTGATATTCAACAACACGCCAAAAACAAACAAAAACCCAATACCCCATAGCTTAAGAAGTGTCCACTTTAGGGACCAGATCCTGCAACTCTTACCATACAGGAGCTGTCCTTCACTCCCATGAGTAATCCCACTGAAGTCTCTGGTTTTGTTGAATAAGTAAGGAAATGCAGGACTGGACTATAAAGTTTCATGATTTAGTTTCCATTACAGTTTTGTTCAGCCTTAAAAACATTTCACAAATATTGGTCTGATTTATTCCCCATTACAACCCCCTTCCACTGGGGATTGCATGGTGCGTACATCATAGTATAAATTGACTATGTCTACTTTTTCTTGGTCCTTCCAGTAGCTTCTTAGAATAGGTTTCATTATATGACTAGCAGGGTTTGCCATTGCCCAAAAATGGAATCTGATTAGTTTTAAGGCTCATACACATTGTTGCGACACATTTATCCTGGAATTCTTTATCTGTTTAGGTTGGCTCTCTTGGGGTGCCCGGGCTGTAATTGCTCAATAGTGGAATATCATTAGTTCATGACATTTTAATACTCAGGCACCTCGTATAAAGCATGTAAGTGCAACTACTGGGAAGATGTGCCAGCTAAAAGACCGGGGACATGACTCTGCCCTAGTTTATATGCACAATGAGGACATCCAGAGTTATCTTAGGGTCATTAAAAAAAAGAGTTTGGAAGAGATAAACGCCCATGCTTCAGGGCACAAGGCAAGATCTCTTGAAACAGCCACTGTCAGAGGAAGGATACTGGAATGGGTGGACCCACGGGTTGGATCTGGGGTGGCAGTTCCTATGCTCCTAGGTTTCTACTGCCGTGCGCAGCCCCTCTGAGGCTAGTTACAAGGCATACGCGTTTTCACTCTGAGTTGCACCGCTACTTTAGATTAGTCTAGTGACCCCCTCCACCCACCTAGGAGAGCTGAATAACGGCAGCGGGTGTTCCCGGTCCATGTTGAAACCCGAAGGAAATAGCTCGGGGAGCGCCGCTGGATGCGGGAGGCTCGGTTGGGGGGAATGAGCCTATGGTGAGGGCGGGGGCAGACCGCACCAGAGAGAAGCCCCGTGCATATGGGATGAGTGGGGAAGGGAGCTGGCGGTACCTGCTTGTCTAGCGCGGTGTCCTTGGCGCTGCCGGCGGAGGCGCCCTTGGGGGCCGGCGCCCGCTCGCAGTTGCAGCCCTCCAGCATGTACATGCCGGCGGGCCGGGCGCTCTGCTCGCTCTCGAAGTAGAAGAGCACGTTCTGGTAGAGCGCGAACCACTTCTCGTGCCAGCGGCTGGTCTCCGTCGTCTTCTTGCTCAGGTAGCCGCGCTTGGTGCCCTCCTTGCGGGCCAGCAGGGCCAGGTACAGGGCGTGCCCCTCGTTGTAGCGCACGCTCTTCTGCATGGTGCCTGGGCAGCGGGCTGGCCTCCGCCGCCTCCTCACTGCCCGCCCGCCCTACCCCGCATAAGGCAACTGCCGCCGGGCGCTCACAGCCCCGCCGAGCCGCGACGGTGCCTCATGGGCTGTGCCCGCACCGACGGCCAGCTGCTGGCCGTGGCGCTCCGCCCGCCCGGCTGGGGGCTGCTCTCGGAGGAGGCGGGACCAGCGCTGGGCCCCTCCGGCCGGGACGCGCTGGCGGGGTCCCGCGGCTGCTCTCCCGCCTGCGGGATGCGGCTCAGCGCCGCGGCTGCTCCCGCCTGGCCTGCGGGTGGGAAAGTCGGGGCTGGTGCTGTCCTCGCGGGCTTGGTGCTGCTGCTTCCCTCTGGGGGGCTCCTCCAGGGCTGCTGCTCTGCCTCTCCGAGGGGCTCCCGGCGCCACCGCCCCGCGCTAACCCTCAGGCACCGGGCGAAGCATCCCGAGCGGCCAGTCAGACTCGCGGTCTCTCCTCTCCCTTCCTACCCCCGGCCAAAAAAGTTGCGCGCGGAGCCCGAGCTACCCCCGCTGCGGGGAGAGACGCGCCGAGCCCGCGAGGATCCCCCAACAAACTCCGCCGGGAGCCAGAAAGGGAAACGTCACGTGGGAGATCAGCTGTAATCGGCTTTGAGCCCAATTTAAAGAGCAAAGTCGCCGCCGCAGCGTCCTATCCCTCCCTCTGTGTGCGAGGATCTGCCTCCTCCCTGTCTGCCTCCCCTGAGGGTTTATCTCCATCCAGCCGATCTGGCTGAGGGGGAGAATTATAGGAAAGCCAGGGAGAGAGGGAGAGAAAGAAACAGATTTCCGGAGGGGGGGGGGGGGGAGGGAGTAGCAATACTAGGCAGATTGCTGCAGTGTGTCATTTCCCTCCCCTACCTGTATTTGTATCTAAACTCCATCAAGCAAACTGCCTCATACTTAGTGGTGGTCGCATTTGCTCACAGATTTTCTCTCATTTCCTTTGCATGGGATTAAAAGGGGCGTATCAGCAACATGAGAGAATGAAATGCCTCAGCACATCCACGGAAAATCCTCAGCCCCTTGGCTATGGTTTTTGTTTTTTGTTTTTTAAAACACTACAATTCCTTTTGAAGGGATTTTTCGCCATAGCATACTACTTATGCCTTTAATAAGGATGTACAGAAGCTGCTGTAATTTTTCAAATTATGTTAGCATTTTTAAAAGAAATCTTTAATAGCACAAGATACAGAAGAGCAAATCATTATTAAAAAGTGAACATTACACACATGTAAACTAAGTAGGGTTTAAAAAAACATCAATGACAAATTCAAAAACCACTATTACCAGAAATTAGTTTAAAACATTACAAACATCTTTATTGCAAGCAAAAATGTGATTTTTTTAAAATGTGGCTTCTAGAAATTACAGATGTACTCTTTTCCAGATATCCCCGTTTTAAACAAATATAAAGGACTCAATGTATAGCATGCTTTATATCAGAATCCAGTCTACTATACAAATGAACCACTTAAAAGCTTTAGTTCAAATTACCATGGTTTAGTTTTAAGAATATTTTCAATGAGCATATTTGCAGTGTCATATATAAATGCAAACCTAGGCCCCTACATACCCAAGGGGCCAACCACATGGAGGCAGTTGCAGGAATGAGATGCTAGGTCCCAATCCCGCAAAAAGCACAATTTATTTTACATTTAGCTCAATAGGTCTAACTACTTGCATAGGTTTTAAGAGATCAGGACAAGTGGATGCATGTAACTATTAAAAAATAAGCATACATAAAGGAACCAGTTTTTCCTGACATATATCATTATTACATAATACCTAACAACAATTTAAACTGTATTAATATGACTACTTCCACCAACTAAAAGACTTCAGTGTTCACCAAATGCTTTAAACATTCCCATTTATTGCACCTGAATCTGTATTCCTTATACAATCAAACCTGACTTTAGAGGAAGTTTTGGGGTGTGCTAGAACTGTGAGATTGGAATCCTTATCTTATGTATCTGCCACAATTTTAAGGGATACTGTTGACTTCAATCTTTCCAGTTTTTTAAAAAAGGAATTTAAAGTAGTTTCATATACTACACTTACCTGATCCCTCCTGCCAATTTTTGTGGTTTTATAGCCACATTTCAATTTTTTAAAATGTTTTTCTCTCCATTTCTTTTGACTGAAAGACTCATCACACAGACAAAAAGGGGAAACTGACTCTCTCATTGACTGTGTGGGTGAAGTAATGAAAATGAGAATATACAATGTGCTGTCCAATGGACAAAAACCAGAAAACATTTTTCTCTAATCTTTTCAATTATAAGTAATCTTAGGTGTTACCTATAAAAACAGTTGGTGAAACCTCTTCACACAGAAATGTAATTTTTAAGGCCTTGATCCTGCAAATACTAATGCAAGTAATTTACATGTGCGAGTAATCCCACTGAAGTCAACAGTGTCCCTTTAAACTGTGGCATTGTAGATATATAATAAGGGTTTCAAATTCTGCATTTCTAGCATCTCCCAAAACTTCCACTGAAATCAGGTATGGTTGTGCAAGGACCATAGGTCAATGGGACTATGCCTATGCATGAAATAACTCACATGCATTTGTCTGCAGGATTGAGGATTTAGTTGGTAGTGTCCCTTTAATTTAGGACCACCATTTCAGATCTTGGTTATCCAGCACTGTATTCAACTACTGCATGAAAACTGATAGAATATCATTTTTCTAGGTGTAAATAATAGCCAAAACAGTAAAATTTCGGGTTTAATAGATGCTATCATGTAAGGTGAGTATGTAGGTTGTAAGGTGATATCATTTTCAAATATCTGATTATGGCTAGTGCTTTCCAAAACAAATGCAGTTCATTATCACATTTCATGACCAAATGTTACAATTACACCCCATCATTCCTAACATAAGGTATAATATTTAGGCCCAGTTCATGCATTTTATACAGTAATAAACCCCTTTGCATGAGTGTGAACTTCATAACAGTTTCTCAGATCAAGAGACTGTAGGTATATAGTGCCAAAATTATACCCATTCAGCAGTTATTTTAACTAGCAAATTTAGAGACTAGTTGACAGTTTGAATTACTACATGATTGTGATATAGGAACACATACATTTTCCTAAACTAGAAAAGTTGGACACTTTATTGTCCATAGAGCAATCAATGGGAGTTGCAATAAGGAATGTCTGATGCTGTTCATCAAACTGACAGTGTATAACAATAAGTGATGGTTATACTGTTCCAAAGTTCTATTTTATTATATGAATAATCTATTAAATATGAATAACTCCTCTGAATAATTCCACTTTGTTTATTTCTGTGGTATCAGCATTCTTATAAAAGAACACCCAAGTTTTTATCTTTTTTGTATCTAATCAATTTTTTTTAAAACTTCTCTTTTACCAATTATAAATAAGTGGTTCTTTGCCGACAAACCATGGGCCACATTCAGAAGTGTGTAAGAGTATGTTACAGATCCAAAAGAAGACGTAAATGAGTTTAAAGGTGGTCGGTCAGTGTAGCTTACATGCTGAAGAGCCAGAATAAAGTGCACATTAAATTAGGTAATAGTGGCTCTACTTTAACTTTCATTAGCTTTTCATGCTACACTGCTCTTTGCTGGCCTCTCAGGGAATAAATTCCACCAATTTATACTTTTGGACTCACTGACAATCTACATCACTTTACACATCATCTCTAGTTTAGTCCCCTATATTTCCTAAATGTGGTGTCAGAAAGTTTTCCAATTAAGTGAACATATGACTGGCTGAACATTCTCTGATTCTTTTAAAATTTGATTATGAATAGTCATGTTATAGTGACGCCTAGAAGCCCCAACTGAGATCATGGCCCCATTGCACTAAGCACTGCACAAATAGTAAAAGACAGTCCCAGTCCCAAAGAGCTTTGTACAAAATTTATCATAGACTTGTAAATAGAGTGAACATAAGAGCACAGACTGTCACACCATTTAAGTAGACAAGACAGACAGAGGGTGAGAAGGGGGAAACAGAGGTGAAGTGACTTCTGGTAAAACACACTTTGACCAGAAGTACCTTCATCTTTCATCTTTTAAAGACAGCGTCAGATATCGTGCGTCCTCCTGCCTCTTTTGCTCTCTCTTTATGTATAGTTCTGAAATGCTAACCTGGAACAAGAACAGTTCTTATTGGACACAAAATAAATCAGCCAGTAATAAATCTCACCTGCACCAGCTCTTACATTACTGAACAAATGAGTCAATTTTGAGTAGATTGAATTGAACCCTGGCAATTTAACTTTTTTTTTTTTTTAAAGGAGAGACAGAGAGAGGGGAGGGGCAAGTGTAATACCACTGAAGAGACCAGCTTTATAAATGACAGAACTGGCAATAGAGCAGCTGAATATTTTGGACCCTAATATGTGTCTGATGGAGTGTTGTTTAGCCTGTAGAGTTATGTGGTTCTTGTTTCTGGGTGTTTCTATTCCTATTTGGATCCTTCAAGTTGTTTACAGACTTTTCAGTCTGCTTGCTCAGGTTTAAGGATGACGCTGCCAATAACTTTTCATTCCAGAGGATAGATCAGTAGTGTGTTCTTGTGATTAGCCACAAAGCCATTATGCTGACAGGGTCCCTGACCCTTGTGGTCATTAAAAGACCCATGGCACTTTTTGCAACACCCAGAGTTATTAGCCTTGGTGTCCTGGTCAAATTCCAATTAGGATAATTACACTCCATCTGCCTAAATTCACATTGTAATTTCAACGGTGTAAATAAATTTCTTCATTTTCTGTCTTAAAATGTTGTAATAGTGTAAATGGCACTGCAAAAGAGCTGCTGCATTCCAAACCAGAAGTAGCTGCATTCCAGCAATTAGGAAAATGATACACATATATAGCATATAACATGCTTTATGATTCTTCTGGATGAAAGACAATAAAAAAAAAATGAAGTATACCTTCTTATTGTGAGTTTCTTTCTGAGGGAGCACAGGATTTTGGTCTCAGGTTATTGATAGGCTGCAATGGAAGAGGAGAAAGTTGTGATTAATGAAATGTCATCAAATCATTGATTATTAAAATGACAGAAGAAAGTGGGACATGCTGTCATTTTTATGCATGGTTTTATATAGTTATTGTCACATCAAGTTGAACATTTGGAGTGGTTTCTGTTAATTTCTCATATTGTATGGCTGCAGAAAATCATTCTTCACCTCTGAAAGTCAAATTAATATATATAGTACAAATGATCTTAAACTGCTGGTTAACAGATGCAATTCTTTATTTGGTAAAAATTAAATGTCTATTATAAAAACATTCTTAATATCTGTCTCAAAAGTAGAATATTCGTCCAAAGCCTGCTGATTTTACTTACGTGAGTCATTCCACTGACATTAGTGGGCCTACTCAGGTGAGCAAGGAGAGCAGGTTTTGGCCCATGTGTAATGGATTCATAACATTCAGCTAATATTTTGTGGTACCTTATAATGAGGATGGATTTGGAACCATGCAATATTATGTACTACTTGTATTATACGCTGCATCCCCTTAAAAATAACCTGATAAACTCAAATGTTCAGACACCTTGTTCTATAATTTCCCCTTTGTATATATAAACAGATTTTTTGCTTGACTGTACCTGGCTACTAATATCAATTGAGGAGATCCACCCTTCTTTTGCACTAGTTATTTAATTTACATTTTTGTGACTGCCTAAGAATTCATGGATAAACTGCTTTAAGGCGCTGTGTAAAACATGCTGTGTTAATTCATGTTCCATTGTTCATGATATTGCTGCCCCTTTGCCAACTGGAAGCAGATGTCCAGAGCCTTGTAGTTCAGCTTCCCAGTGGAGACAAATCAGTGATGCAGAGTCTGGGTATATCTTAAGTGTAAATACTACACACACACACACTATATATATATATATATATATACACACATACACACACACACACACACACCAGTACTGGAACAGAAATGGCCAAACAGCATGCGGATAATCCTATCGTTCAGCAATTTCAGTTCAACACCAATGGCCAGTTCCCATGAAGCAACTCTGTCTCAAGAATTGACTCTAATTCGAGACTAAAGGCAGAGACCAAATTCTCCTGCTGGTCACACAACTCACTCTGCACAGAAACTTGCATAACAAAACTAACACTGCCACCCAGCATGTCTTCCAAAGAGTGAATATTTGCTGTCACCCTAGAAAAAGGAACATGAAGACTATGTATAACAGCAACAACTGGTGGCACCTGCCATAACAGCAAGTACCACATTTATCTCCATTATTATTAGTGATAAACCCAGGTAAAAGATCCAGCAACAAATGACCGTAAATATGAGAGAGACAGGGTGGGTGAGTTAATGTCTTTTATTGGACCAACTTCTATTGATGAAAAAGACAAGTTTCTGAGCTCCACAGAGGAGAACCTCTAAAGCTTGTCTAACCAACAGAAGATGGTCCACTAAAATATATTACCTCATTCACCTTGTCTCTCTCATATCCTGGGACCAACATGACTACACCAACCCTGCAAACAACCTTAGATGTTATCATGCTGTTTCTGCAGATCATGCACTGTGATTTAGGATATTTGAAAGCCCTATCAGTAGGCTTTCTACAGCACCATAGAAGTGCATATGTGCTTTACAGACAAAAAGACAGGTCCCTTGCTCTAGGAGGTTACAATATAACAACCTGAACCTGCAAGGCCCTTAACTTTAACCCAGAGTGCATAGTCCCGTGCATCTTCCCAATGAAGTCAATAGGACTGTTAAACTGCTATGGCAGCTTTTTACCACTCAATTATTCTACCATATTTTTATTAATGATTAGAAAGTCAGAGGGTCAGGCTAAAGTTAGTACTGAAAGGGAAACTAGCATTTGTAGTATGGAGGTGTTTGTACCTCCAACCCATTTTAAGTTCAGCACTAAGCTCCAAATGGGGGGAGTGAGAAGGAGACAGTTTTTCAGGTCTGATTTCAGTGTGTTCCTGTGGCAATGCCAAAGACAGCAGAGATTCACTAGCTGAGTTTAAAATTGAAGTACCAGTGTTCAGCGTGTCTGCTGAAGGCTTAAGTATCCGCAGTCATCTAGGTCTTTGGAATGTTTGCTAACATTACATAAAAAGCCACACAAACATTTTATATAAATATAATATAGATAAAGTTCAGTTCATAGCCATATCTACTCTACATTTGTTATGCAAACACTGTACAAATAATATATTTCTAAATTTTCTTCATGATCTGCATGTTATTTTAATTTGTATAGTGAGGTACTGCTCAGAGATAGACCCTATGTCTGAAGTCAATGAGAATTTTTCCCTATGTCATGGTTTTCTACGCATTAGATTTCACAGATCACTTTGAAGAATTCAATACCCTTTCTAATAAGGAAAATAACTCATTCCTACAGTTTACAACTAACCAAAGAGTGAAATTTTATGTACCCCAAAACATTGCTGGAAGGGAGCTTCAATTGATTCTTTAATTACTGAAAAGACTTCAGCACATCATAATACAAATTTCATAACCTTTAAATACCGAAGTAGTTCTCCAATGTGAGTCAATAGAGACTGAACTCTAAAGTGTACAGCACAGTGTAGGCTTTATCAGAAGGAACTTGGTAACTAGGGCAACAAATTTAGAATGAAAACAACATATTGTATCAGGATAAAATTTCACTACTAGTAGTTTTTGTTCAATCTGAGCCAAGCCAAATTGCAAATTATTTTTGTCTGTTCTAACAAGATCTGTTCTACTAAGTAATAACAAAATACATAAATTAGAAATATTCCCTATAGCTGAAAGATTTTCAAGGCAAATCTGAAAATTACCCGCTCCTCCCAGATCTGAAGAAAGGTTTAGGCAGCACAGTGGGTACCCTGTGGAATAAGAAGAAACACTGGGAAGAATTACTGATATTTACATGCTTTAATACTGGTACAAGGAACCTACAGATATTCTTCTAAAGGGTTACACAATTCAAAGGAAACAAGTTTGATAAATTAAGTAACAGTCCCTTGGTCACCTTGAAAGACACATTTAATATATTATGTAACTGAATAGTTTTCAGAAGTAAAGCAGCAGACTTTTCAACATTAGCTTTATAGCTAGATAAAGCTATGTACTGAAAAAAATCCATGTGATGGAAAATGGAATCCACTGGATTTCTCGTTACAAAAATCAAAGATTGCAGAGTACATTCATATAATCAAGGTCATTTGGAGTTTCTGACTTCTTGTTTTTTTTATGCCCATACTGTATTCATATTTTATACAGATGCCGTACACTGAAATTCATTTTGTGAGTGTATTCAGATGCAGCTGGGGCTTCAGGGTATAGTAAAGAATGCCCAAGAACAAAATGTATAACTACAAAAAATGTCTTAGAAAGCCTGTAGGACAGGCAATAAAGAAGTGAGCACAATATTATTATCACTCCATACATGGCAGTCTGGGCTAAAAAGATAGCACAGATTAATAGAGGTAAATGTTTTGTTTGAACGTTTAGTTTGATTTTTTGCAGAGTGGAAGAGGATACAGAGGTTAGTATTCCTATTGCTCACTTCCCTCCTCACACATCCTACATGCTCCATATTTATGTTGATCTGATGCTCAATTGACACCATTTTGCAAATGGCTGGAGGCCACTGATAGAAACAAGACAGAACTTCAGTGGACGGATAGATGAAGGGTAAAGGAGACAAAATAGTTCAGAGACCCTTAAACAAAAGAGAACAAAATAGAGAAAGGTAACAAACAAATATATTCAAAATAGTAGCAAAGAGATACTTATAATCTCTTCTCTGCTGTGTGTGTTAGTTTTCATACATTGCAAAACTGTTTAATTTCTTGTAAAAATGAAACATAAAATTACTTATTGATATTCTACTTGTAATAAACCACATCATGGTGTGCCTTAGTAAGCTATTGATGCACTTCTGGGTAATTGAAAGAATCCACCCTAAAAACTGCCCTGGTATTTTGCTAATGTAGACGATATGGCTTATTGTTTAAATAAGTTCCTTCTGAATCTATAATAGGAAAGTCAATGGCAAAATAACTTGCCCCATTATGTTTGTTAAAAGAAAACGTTTAGTATTTCTGAACTGGATTATTTAATATTTGACTGGCTGGTGCTTCCAAATTCACAGGAGGAGGCAAAACAGAAGATCATTATTTTATTTTATTTTATTTTATTTTCATTATTGTTTTCATTTATTACAACAGTTATGAGGAAGGTGGAATCATTATTTGACATATATGACATGATAATTTTGACATATTTTATATACTAGATAGACAAAAACACTATTAAACTACAGAAAATGCTGTGAGAACACGACACAAAAAGCATCCAAGTTGGACTGAAGATGAACTGTTCTAAAATGATATTTATGTGGTCTGATGCCTTGCCAAAAGCCCAAATAATAGTCAAGGGAGAACAAATAGAAGAGGGAGGGATAGCTCAGTGGTTTCAGCATTGGCCTGATAAACCCAGGGTTGTAAATTCAATCCTTGAGGGGGCCACTTAGGGATCTGGGGCAAAATCAGTACTTGGTCCTGCTAGTGAAGGCAGGGGGCTGGACTCGATGACCTTTCAAGGTCCCTTCCAGTTCTAAGAGATAGGATATCTCTATTTAAAAAAAAAATATTGAACAATACATCTATTTAGGCCAAGAAATTAACATGCACCACGATCAGGAAGGTGAAATCTCACGAAGAAAGAAAGCTGGTTGGTGCACATTCAGTTCTATCAAGGATGTCCTCCAAGGAAAAATCAACAAGGCAACATGTGCCAACCTCTTCAACTCAACAGTACTGCCAACAAAGTTGTATAGCAGCAAAACATGGGTGCTGACAAAGATAGAGGAGCAACAACTGTCTGTCACGGAGAGGGCGATAGAAAGAAGAATTTCAATCCGCGACCGAGTCCCCAATGAAGTGATCAGACAGCAGAGTGGAGTGCAGGACATCGTTGTTGAAAGCAGGTACAGTAAAATATGATGTGCCGGGCTTATAGCTAGGCTCACTGATAATCGATGGATTACAGCTGTCACTGAATGGTACCCATGGGAACTGAAATGACCACTTGGCTGACCTCCAAAGAGATGGGAAAATTTTATTGCAGAAAGGCATGGCCGCACATGGAGAAGGAAGGCCAGGATAAGAGAAGAATGGAAGACGTGTTGTGATCGGAGCAATCTATATGACGGCTGAAGGACCAATCGATCAAGGTGATCAAGATAGATAGATAATAGATATAGATATGATATAGTGATACGTTCATATACCTGGGAAGGACAATCAGATGATGCCCTAGGCTTTACTTTGCTAAGAGAATCATTGTTTTGGAATTGATACACAATACATTTAAGATAGTTTTATGGGGTTCAAGAACCTTATTTTAACCAAATTACTCTCTAGTTCTCTTATAGCATTGAAATGTTTGAAACTGAGTTGTTTGAATTACATATTGCTTCATTCTGCTATACTGAAAGTTGACTGTGGAGGCCAGACATATGTCTTATCTTCATCCCTGGATCCTATGCTGTTTAGGAAGTAGGCAGGCTGTATCCAAAAGGTAAAAGAAATAGCTTCAAAGGATTCTGACACCCAATAACATAATATACATACTTTGCCTTTCTTAACATGAATTATAATTTTTTTAATTTCATAATTTTTTCCTCAGAGTTCATATTTTTTCTTTTTAAAAGTTACTATGAGTTTAATGAAGATTATAAATGTTATAGTCATTACCACTTCTTATTGTGATTATTATGTATGATTAAGCTTGCTCATCCTGTAAAGCTGAGCAAGTTTTCTTCCAGAGGGCATGTCTTTATGTCTCTGTGTTATTCATCTGTAATGCAAGTTGACAAGAACTATAATTGAGAGAAAGGAAAATGAGTGGTCTGGATGATAGGTTGCTGATGGCAGACAGAGGATTTACTGGAAATGTTTTGATAGGGGAGTTAACTGTCAGAGTTCCCCTGGTCAGGGCTGAGGAGGGAGAAAAAAAATAAACATCTGGGCTGTTTCAAATTGGGGATCTATATAGAGTGGGAGCATAACTTCAATTTATTATTTTTGTCACTCTTCGTATGCCAATAGTTTGCTTATGTCTTTTCAGAAAAACTTTTTAAAATGTTTATACTGAAGGGGACGGACTGGCTCATGGAATTAGTAATGGGATATAGAGCTTTCCTCCCCCAGGTCACTGGTTCAAGATCAGCAAAAGAAAAAAAAAAAGAGTAATTGGGCCAAATTCTGCTCTAAGTCACAGAATTGACACTAGAGTAAATGAGAGCAGATTTTCAGTGCATTACTATCGGATGTCTGTTCAGTGGCCTATGTAATCTGAGTTGGTAATCTCAATCCAGTTCCTAGTAATCACAAATCCACTAGCACATTTTTTATTCTTGTTAGAAGCTTAAGAAGAGAAGACAAGGACTGAATGGGCCAGAGGGATTCAGTGTATCTACTGAGCTGCATCTCCTCTAACTTACAGCTGTTTTCCTCTGGTGGAAACCCTAAACAAAGACAGGTCACCTCCTCTTTCCTGTGAGGAATGCACCTGCAGTGAATTGATTTAGGCTGTGCATGGAGATGTATTTCACGTCACTGATCCTACACAAGCGACTCTCACCCTGTCTCTCTAAACTTATATATCAAATTACACTGGTCTACAATTTTTGAGAAGTCGTCTGCTTCAGAGATAAAATGTGCTATTTATTATGTATTTTGATGTGCTGAATTCAAATATAACAATTAAAACAACTGATTGGCTACTGTTTCTAAGATATTTAAGTTTTTACATTTTATGTGTCTATGTATATTGTGTAGATAGTAGAGTTTTAATCATAAATTGTAAACCTAGGTCTTTTCATGTGTTTATGGTTGCTTTACATGATAATATTTCACCTGTCCAGTTTATATAACACTTTAAAAATCAGCAAAAGGGTTATCTAAATAAAATTGATTATGAAACAAAAGGCAAAAAACTATTATGTACATAGTTTAGTCCTATTCAGTGTCTACTCGGCGCTTCTTGGCTTGTCTCTTGTATTCATTAAATGGAGCATCTCTTGTCACTGTCCAGCAATAGTCTGCAACCATTGATGGGCTCCATTTGCCCTGATAGCATTTCTCCATTGTTGCAACGTCCTGGTGAAATCGCTCGCCGTGCTCGTCGCTCACTGCTCCGCAGTTCGGTGGAAAAAAATCTAGATGAGAGTGCAAAAAATGTATCTTTAGTGACATGTTGCAACCAAGGCTTTTGTATGCCTTGAGGAGGCTTTCCACCAACAACCTGTAGTTCTCTGCCTTGTTGTTTCTGAGAAAATTTATTGCCACTAACTGGAAGGCTTTCCATGCCGTCTTTTCCTTGCCACGCAGTACATGGTCAAATGCATCATCTCGAAGAAGTTCACGAATCTGAGGACCAACAAAGACACCTTCCTTTATCTTAGCTTCACTTAACCTTGGAAATTTTCCATGGAGGTACTTGAAAGCTGCTTGTGTTTTGTCAATAGCCTTGACAAAGTTCTTCATCAGACCCAGCTTGATGTGTAAGGGTGGTAACAAAATCTTCCTTGATTCAACAAGTGGTGGATGCTGAACACTTTTCCTCCCAGACTCCAATGACTGTTGGAGTGGCCAATCTTTCTTGATGTAGTGGGAATCTCTTGCATGACTATCCCATTCGCAGAGAAAACAGCAGTACTTTGTGTATCCAGTCTGCAGACCAAGCAAGAGAGCAACAACCTTCAAATTGCCACAAAGCTGCCACTGATGTTGGTCATAGTTTATGCACCTCAAAAGTTGTTTCATGTTGTCATAGGTTTCCTTCATATGGACTGCATGACCAACTGGAATTGATGGCAAAACATTGCCATTATGCAGTAAAACAGCTTTAAGACTCATCTTGGATGAATCAATGAACAGTCTCCACTCATCTGGATCGTGAACGATGTTGAGAGCAGCCATCACACCATCGATGTTGTTGCAGGCTACAAGATCACCTTCCATGAAGAAGAATGGGACAAGATCCTTTTGACGGTCATGGAACATGGAAACCCTAACATCACCTGCCAGGAGATTCCACTGCTGTAGTCTGGAGCCCAACAGCTCTGCCTTAACTCTTGGGTAGTTCCAAATCCCTGACAAGGTCATTCAGTTCACCTTGTGTTATGAGGTGTGGTTCAGAGGAGGAGGATGGGAGAAAATGTGGGTCCTGTGACATTGATGGTTCAGGACCAGAAGTTTCATCCTCTTCCTCTTTCTCGTCTGACTCAAGTGAGAATGATTCTGGTGCATCAGGAACCGGCAGTCCTTCTCCGTGGGGTACTGGGCGTATAGCTGATGGAATGTTTGGATAATGCACAGTCCACTTTTTCTTCTTTGACATACCTTTCCCAACTGGAGGCACCATGCAGAAGTAACAATTGCTGGTATGATCTGTTGGCTCTCTCCAAATCATTGGCACTGCAAAAGGCATAGATTTCCTTTTCCTGTTCAGCCACTGGTGAAGATTTGTTGCACAAGTGTTGCAGCATAGCAGAAGTTATCTGCACTGTTCACACAAGTACGAGGCACCTCTGCTCACTCTGGCTAAACAGAAATGCGTCCCTTTGCAAAATCAAACACTGACAAATAAGAGAGCACAACACTGTATGATTTCTAGAGGTGATATAGGGCAATTTGTTCAGCAGAGTGATGTAAGCTTCATTATGATTGCATCATCCATGACTTCTAGGAATAACATGATGCAATTCATATCATGTATGATTCAGATTGCATCATTCATTGTTTTGCCTAAAAAGCAAGTACTGTCCAAACCCAGTCATAGATTTATTCATAGATCCAGTCAAAGATGTATTTTAGCCATTTCTGGTTTAAATTGAGATCCCTTCCCTTTATAACTCTCTTATCCTCCGCCATTCCCAAGTCAAGGGTCGTATATACTGACCCAATAGCATCTTGAAAACTAGAACCAATCAACAATTTTAAGCATCATTTTCGTTCTCAGTGACCCAGAATTTGTAAAGTTTGACTACATTTATTTCAGAAGCATTTTGGCTGTAGAGCAGTATTATTGATGAAGCAATACTTAAAAAGGCAGGAGGCTGGAGCTTCTTATAAACAAATATATGCTAAGAATATGCTTATTGATTTTCCTATTCCATTTCCTCTAGTTGCAGGAATTAGTCCTAAGTGGCATGCATCCAAGTAGCCTGTGATTTTATACCCTACCTACAGTTGCATATATTTTCTCATGTGCATCGTACATCTTGCTCTCTATTGAGCGGGTAGGTTTTATTATCATGATAAAAGCTTCACCACATTTGAAGTGCCATTTATACATTTGTTAATATTCATCATTCCATATATTAATAATATCTAAAAGAGACTGTTTTCATAATCCTAAACCCATTATTGTTGCCCTCTTTCAAATCCCAAATCCAGATCTAGCTCTTCAGAAACACCTACAAGAAAGCAGCCATCTCATCTGGATAATCTGAGGAGCAGATTATTAAATAAAATATATATATATGACACAGAAGAAGTGTATCACTCTCCTCACTCTCAATTGCTTGACTTGTGTCACAGCGGTCTCTGTGGATAGACTGAGTCCAGCGCCCTTCGACTGGAGCAGGTGAGCCCAATCTAGCTAATTACAGAGGGCTAGGCCTATTAAGGGGTACTAATAGGCAGCACTAGGAGGAAGGACTGAGACAGGCTAAGCCCTGGGCAGCACAGGCCACGCTGGAGTGATGCTAACTCCTCTGCTGAGTCCCTGGAGCAAGGGGTGCCATGGGCTCAGGAAAGCAAGCCTATGGCTGCTGCTCCAAGGAGTAAACAGAGCTGGCTGACCCTAGGAAGCTGCCAGGAGCTGGAGTGCCAGAGACCCCTGGGAGGGGTGGCCCTGAAACCTGGGGTCAGGTATTAACTTGAGACTGTTCTGTTTGTTTAACCCTTGTTATAAAAGAATACACCTACTTGACTGGGAATGGGCGTGGCAGGGCACGCTTGGATGCGGGGTGCAGCAATGGCCACCCGGTCACACCTTCTTCGATTGTAAACTGTGAGACAGTGACTACTACATTGTAGGCCCTACTGGAATTCAGCTTATAAATAATAATATTCATATATTTATTCATTGCTGAGTATCAAAATCGCTATTAAAACAAGTAGCACAAAGGTATTTTAAAAAAGATCAAGAAGGAAAGCATGAAGGTGGGTAGGAGAGGAAGAAACAAAACCATAACAAAGTGCCAGCACATTAGTCTAATTGACTTTTTGTATTCTTTGTTGTAGTCATGGCAGCCATTCTAATTTTCCTGCAAGACATGTTAATACAAACCTGCAACAAAACACTTCCTAGGGGAAATATTTAGGAAATATCAAGAATCCTCTAAATGCCCTGTTTATTCTTCCTCATCTAAAACACCCTGTAATCTGTCTCATTAATCAGTGCAAACAAAAAGAAATCTACGCACAGATTTCCGGCTGTGCTCACTGTTGTTCTTCCTGACAAGAGTGAATAGGAAAATTAATGTTAAAAAATGTCAGTTTATTCCATGACATAAATTTTGTTATAATCAATTATGTTGCAAGTTTATGCTGAAAAGCGGAGTTTGTGTAAAAGGCAGTTATTTCCTACAAATAAAACTACTTCAAAGGGGGAAACTGAAGTTAATAGAGATACATCAGGAGTGAATTTAAGTTTAAACTGTGAAAATAAGGTATCTGCAAATCTGGGTCAGTTAGTTACAGCTATGCGCACCAAGTGTTTGGGGTCTGCTGTTTGAGGACTTGCAGTTTTGGGTAAGTCAGCAACTCACAAACGGTGTTAACTTCTCCCTTGGTCTCATGGGGCCAGAGAGGGAGGAAACTCACCACCCACTTCTCAGTGGAAATGAAGGGGAAGGTATTTCACAGCTTGTTCATTCCCTTGGGACTCCACAAATAGTAAGACTGGCCCTGCTGAAAATATTGTAGAAAACAATGCAGTTTGTTAAGAGCAAGTGCACAGTATGACAGTGATAAGCAAACTACCCAGGAGACCACAAGAAAAACTGAAGGAATAGTTTGGCATGAACTAAAATTCTTAGCCTGGCTATCTCAAGGCTTCTGTCAATTGATGAAAGTAGAAAATGTACCAGGAAAAAAAGAGATAATTCAACATGAGAGTTGAAAGGCTCACAAAACTCCATAAGAGCTTTTCTACATCAGTGCAGTCAGAGGAAACTTAATGGGGATATAAAATATATTCACCTTGAGTGATAGTTTCTAGAGAAGAGATCTAACAAAGCAACAAATACCAAGGACTTGCAGGTGAAATAGTGCTGCATCTACTAATTCACTAACACCTACTCACAAAACAGAATAAACAGGTGGTGAAGTCTGAAGAAAGCAAATTCATCAGAGCAACTGCATGTTTAACGTGAATGAACTTTTGCCCCAAAATAATAATAATCTATCTGAGGAGGATCCGCCCCCTTCCTTTGAGAGGTATAGTAACTGCTGCCAAAGGGGATGGGAGAGGGGCAACATACTCTTCTCACCCCTGAAGCACAGTGGAGCAGAGTGTGTCAGGGATGTGGAAAAAATGTGGGTTTGGGGGTATTGTCATCTGGTTGGAGGGGTTATATAGTTTTACTGTTTTGTTTTTCATATTTTGAACATTTATGGCACTCTGAAGTACTCACCTAAATATATTGGAAAGTTTTTTTGAAACTACCCATAGCCTATCATTTCAATCTATGAACGAGCATTTTAAGAGGTACACAAAGTTAAAAGGGAACTCATGAAACAGCAAGCATCCTATTTGTGTAGCAGGTACATTAACTTTAACTAGTTACTTAACATTAACTAATGAATCTGGTTATGCATCGCTGGTTATGCCGTTTGCTTTGCTTTGCTTTCTATTCTTACTGCATTGAGAAAAGAGTCTTCTATGTAGCTGTGTGATGGGAATGGAAATGTTAATGATCAGAACAATGTTTATGTTACAGAATTAAAAACATTTGCATCAACATATTATTTAATATACCTTTACTGACAAATCAAAAAAGGATAGAGTCCAATTTAAAGTTAGTGAGGAACAGATCACCCCACTCACACAAGAAACTCAAAGGAGAGGGAAAACAGGCAACAAACCCTATACAGTGCCCCCCATTTACTCTCCTGGGCAGCACACCTCAAAGGGAAAGTGATTTGGGGCTGGGGGGAGGACTGTGAAGTTAGCAGACACAAGGCCTCACAACCTTTTAGCTTCTAGGGGAGCAAGCAAAAGAGATCCTTAAAGCCACAGATACAGGAGCCATCCTCATGGCTCTGCACTGCTTCGCTGGGTGCCCCTATCAATCCCTTTGTCGGCATAGTCTCTGAAGAAACCCTGCTGCTATTGGATGGGTCCCTCCTGCAGCTGAGTGGTAGCTTCTGTAGAAGGGACCCGAAGGGATTTAGTATAACTCCAAGCTATATTAACTCCAGACAAGATTTCTGCATGGAAATATGGAGGAGATGCAGTGGATAGCATCACTGAGAGAAGCTACTACTTAGCAGCTGGGCCCCAGTTGCACAAAGTTTCAGCAGAGGAATTTCCATGGGATCCCCAGGAGTAGGGGCTGGTGCAGTGGAGGGCAGAATCACCCCCTTCTAAAAACCAAGGAGAGATTATCCAGAACAGAGTTCCCCTTTGCTTGTGTAAGAAGATGGGACAACCTGTCCCCATACAACACTCTGGAGTTTTCATTTGGTTAAATGTAAGGGAGGAAGTGGTGTGTTGTCTTGTTTTTGCCTAGAACTTGGAAGAAGCATCTGAACTCAGTTCCTGAGACTAAGTACTGTACACTATATAACAACGTGACAAATTTTAACTGATTTTGTTAAAATAAATTTGATCTGTAGCCCATAATTACAGTGAAATCTACTTGATAGAACTTGTTCTTTGCTCTTTGAAGAAATCAATATGAGTCTATTTGTGGAAGCATTAAAAGCTGTTCTTGACAATGTTTCTAAATTGAGATTCTTTTGTATAGTCCATCCCAGCTGTTAACCATTTTAGATAAATTATAAGATCCTGCCATTTTAATATGCTAAAAGAAAATGGTTAGTCTCCCCTTTACCTCTATGAACACTTCCCAAAGGAGTCAGGAAATAAGTGCCCTGTTTACACTATTTGCTGGGGTAGGGAGATATAATGCTTTGAAGCAGAAAGATACACAGCAGCAAAGAATTTTGGCATTTTGTGACATTCATAATCAATCTCTTCATTGTGTCTTTTGTTGAAAAAAATCCATCTGTGACCAAATTCTATGAACCAGTTAAATAAATTGATTTGTCAATTAACTGAATGTGGTTTTGGTATCTTACATAACTGAAAAGTCATTAATTAACTAAGGGTCAAAACTTGACACCCTGAAAGAAAAAAAATGAGAACATGAAAATGTCAGCATATCTCCATGGCAACTGGATTTATATTATATTGTGAATGTTTACATTTGTCTTTCAGCTAGTGCAAATTTGTCCATAGGAAAGTTTCTTCAGTGGTGCCGTTGCCAATTCAAAACAAATACAATCTGACTCACATTTTCCCATATGTTTTTCATTTACACATTCTTCATCACCGATTTTGTCCATGTCATTAATGGGAAACTACATCTTTTAAAGCACACAGCTCTGATTCTGCAGAAAGACTAGTGTGCGGGTAGATAATTTAACATTTTGTTCCATGGTGCAATACTCCACGCCATATATAATGAAACTGTCACATCAAATATTATGTATCTCCTGTGCTGGACTGTCTTTCCGGTCACACCAAAAGATCAGGGTTCTAAAGAAAGCAGTTAGCAATGTTTTAAGGTATCACTTTTATACTGTAGAAAAAGCAATTTCCATTCTTGTATTTAATTGTTTTTTCCAAATCAATTTGAATTATAAGCTCTTTGGGGCTGAGGCCATCTTTTGGTTCTGTATTCCCACAGTGCCTAGCACAATAGACTCATGGTCTATAACTGAGGTTACTAGGTATTACTGCAATATAAATAACATTTATGGTACAAAGAAAGCAGCTAAAGTGTCACAACTGCTAGGCATGAAACTTCCAGGCTGTGGAACAGGCAAGTCTCAATAATGGTTGCTGGGTTTGGTTTGGTTTATTATTTTAAAGGAAAAAAACCCTGGGCACCACAAAAAAACCCCTAAAACACTTAGAATATATCAGCTTGAACAATGCCTTGCCTTCTAACAGCAACAGTAAGTGTGAGAGACATGGGCATGATAGCAAAGTTATATGGTTCTTTTTAAAAATACTAATTGATTTCAGTACAGTAGTTTAGTGTTACAGACACTTTCTACTGGGAAAAAAATAACCTGCTTACCTGCTGAAGTCAATGGAACTATTCACATCAGTATGGTGAGTAGAATTTGGCACACATGAAAAAGGAGGTAGGTGCTCCTCTCACTGAAACAATGTCCTGTCTCTCTGCTGTGTTTTGTCAGACATGGGGTCCAAGAACAGTTAGCTTAAAATGAAGAAGAGCATTCAGTTTGGGCCTGATCTTGATTCAAGCCGAATTATTTGGTAAGCTCTTGGGGTAGGGCCTATCTTTTCTGTGATGGCAGGTTATTGCACTTAAATAACTTCTGGGGGTAAAATTCATCCCTCCCTGCACAAACGCTACATGACAGAGAGCTTTATGGCAGGGAATTCTATAGGGAAAGGCAGATAGTTATCACCCTCCAGTCTCCAGACAAGTCTCGGAGCTGCAGCAGGGCAGCCCCGCTGCAGTTGCTGTTTCAGCCTGGTGGCTGCAACCACCAAATACACCTGCATGGAGTTTTTGGGACACTGGAGATGCATGAACACTGATTACACTAAAGGTGCTCTTCTTCCTAGAGAAACCATCAAACAAAATGATACGTACACAGCACTGGAGGAATATCCTATGCACCTGTTCATATTAGCTTGCGAAGTTCCTTTCCTTCTTGCAATCCTCACCTCTCCCCAGATCTAGAAAAATTACTTTAATCTCAAGATGTGAAAATGGAATTTTTTTTACTCAATCAAATGAAAACAAAGAAATGACAACAAGACTTTCAATAATGCCCATAACAAAATGGATTAAACTTCTCATTACTGAAACCTATTAGGCTGAGTGTGCATCCCATGTCCTCATATGAATAAGGACTCATATATGGGTATGGAAAAAGAATTCTTTACTAGTGTAGAAATCTGTAAAGCAATGGAATAAAATATCTGACATGTTTTCAATTAAGTATTAATTTTCCAATCCCACAGAACAGAAGCTATTTGAATCCTATTGTAGGAGAATCCTATTGTGTGCAGGGCCCTGTAAGTAGTATTTTCAAACTTTTAAATATCCTGTTCATCACTGACATCATGTTGCTGTTTTGCGAGTTCTTGAGACCATACTTGGATATGTGGTTTCAGCATACCAATCAATCTGGATATTCTTCCCAAATTACTTCGGCTGGGGAGATGGTGCAGGAGTTCTTTTCCTTTGCATTTTTAGGCTTTGGTAAAACACATCTAGGATTAAAAATAAGGAAAGAGATTTCACTGAGAATGTCTCAGCATAAAAATTCCATGAGATGTACTGGTTCCTCCTGCCATAAACACACAGCAGCAGGGGGGAAATCCTGGAGTCTGGATTGGTAGAGCCAATCTGAGGAAAGAATTGGAATTGCCATTTCTTTGTCTGATACTTCATGAATCATGACTAGCCACTACATCCTCAGTTCCCTTTATCCTTTTATATTCCTTAGGCCTGGTATACACTACGAGTTTAGGTCAAATTTAGCAGCGTTAAATCGAATTAACCCTGCACCTGTCCACACAACGAAGCCGTTTACTTCAACATAAAGGACTCTTAAAATTGATTTCTGCACTCTTCCCCGACGAGGGGAGTAGCGCCAAAATCGACATTGCCATTTCGAATTAGGGTTAGTGTGGACGGAATTAGACAGTATTGGCTTCCGGGAGCTATCCCACAGTGCACCATTGTGACCACTCTGGACAACAATCTGAACTCGGATGCACTGGCGAGGTAGATAGGAAAAGCCCTGTGAACTTTTGAATTTCATTTCCTGTTTGCCCAGCGTGGAGAGCACAGGTGACTATACAGAGCTCATCAGCACAAGTAACCATGCAGTCCAAGAATCGAAAAAGAGCACCAGCATGGACCGTACGGGAGGTACTGGATCTGATCGCTGTATGGGGAGAGGATTCTGTGCTAGCAGAACTACATTCCAAAAGACGAAATGCCAAAACATTTGAAAAAATCTCCAAGGGCATGATGGAGAAAGGCCACAATAGGGACTCACTACAGTGCCGCGTGAAAGTTAAGGAGCTCAGACAAGCGTACCAGAAAACCAAAGAAGCAAACAGAAGGTCCGGGACAGAGCCGCAGACATGCCGCTTCTACGCTGAGCTGCATGCAATTCTGGGGGGGCTGCCACCACTACCCCACCCCTGACCCTGGATTCCGAGGAGGAGGTACTCTCAGCCATGCCTGAGGATTCTGCGGACGGGGAAGATGAGGAGGAGGAGGACGACTACGAGCTTGCAGAGAGCACACAGCACTCCGTTCTCCCCAACAGCCAGGATCTTTTTCTCAGCCTGCCTGAAGTACCCTCCCAACCCTCCCAAGGCGGTATCCCAGACAATGAAGCCATGGAAGGGACCTCTGGTGAGTGTAACTTTGTAAATATAAAACATGGTTTAAAAGCAAGCATTTTTTAATGATTAATTTGCCCTGAGGACTTGGGATGCATTCTCGGCCAGTACAGCTACTGGAAAACTCTGTTAACGTGTCTGGGGATGGAGCAGAAATCCTACAGGGACATCTCCATGAAGCTCTCCTGGAGGTACTCCAAAAGCCTTTGCAGAAGGTTTCTGGGCAGTGCATCCTCATTCCGTCCTCCATGGTAAAACACTTTACCACGCCATGCTAGTAGCAAGTAATCTAGTATCATTGCATGACAAAGCCTGGCAGCGTATGGTCCTGGTGTTTGCTGGCATTCAAGCAACATCCGTTCTTTATCTCGCTGTGTTATCCTCAGGAGAGTGATATCGTTCATGGTAACCTGGTTGAAATACGGAAATTTAATTAAGGGGACAGAGGTGGCTGTTCCTACTGGGCTGTTTGCCTGTGGCTGAAAAGAAATCCTTCCCTGCAGTTAGCCAAGCAGTGGGGGCGGGGGCCATTGGCGCTGAGCTTTTCGCATTTGGCTAGCAGGGATCTTCCCTGATACCAGCCACGCGATGGGGGGAGGGGTAAAGCGATCATCCCAGAGAATTGGATGGGGGGGGGGTTAGTTTGGTTTCTGCTGCTGCACGTTAACACGAAAACCGCAGCACTCAACGGGCTTTGCTTGGTATGTGGGAAAGGAGGGCACTGCTTTTATGAAGGTTGCAGAAGCCGAAAGACAATGGCTTACCATGGCCGCATGCAAGCCTAATTCTGTTGCCCGGACCTGCGTCTGTGATCTCTAACACCAAAGCCGCAGGCACTCAATATTAAGATGCAAAATGCGACCTTGTACCGAAATCACATGTGCTATATAATGTGAATAGTGTTGTTCACCGTGAAAGAGTATAAGCATTGTTCTGTAAAATGTATCTTTTTAAATACTTCTCTCCCTTTTTTTCCTCCTGCAGCTGCAAATTTTTCAAGCCTCCCTCCTCCGTCACGAAGGCTATCTCAGATGAGGCGGCGAAAAAAACAGACGCGAGACGAAATGTTCTCTGAGATCATGGAATCGACCCGCAATGAAAGAGCTCATCTGAATGAGTGGAAGGACACGGTATCACAGTACAGGAAAGCTGCCAGTGAATGTAAGGCCAGGAGGTACGAACGCGAGGAGAGGAGGGACGCTTGAGATGAGAGGTGGCAGGATGCAACGCTGGGGCTGCTGCGTGATCAAACGGACAGGCTCCGGTGTCTGGTGGAGCTTCAGGAACGGCAGCAGGATCACAGAGTGCCACTGCAACCCCTGTATAACCGCCCTCCCGCATCCCCAAGTTCCATAGCCTCCTCACCCAGACATATAAGAACGCGGGGGGGAGGAAGGCTCTGTGCACCCTGCCACTCCACCCCAGTGGACAGCCCAAGCAAAAGGCTGTCATTATTTTGAACTTTTGAAGTGGCCTTTTCCTTCCCTCCTCCCAAACCCCACCCAGGCTACCTTGTCAGTTCTCTCCCTCTTTTTATAATCAATTAATAAATAATACACGATTTTTAAACGATAGTGACTTTATTTCCTTTGAAAGCAAGCTGTGATTGAAGGGGGAGGGTGGGTTGCTTACAGGGAATGAATCAATCAAGGGGGTGGGTTTTCATCAAGAAGAAAGGTTTCAGAGTAGCAGCCATGTTAGTCTGTATCCGCAAAAAGAAGAACAGGAGGACTTGTGGCACCTTAGAGACTAACAAATTTATTAGAGCATAAGCTTTCGTGGACTACAGCCCACTTCTTCGGATGCATATAGAATGGAACATATATTGAGGAGATATATATACACACATACAGAGAGCATAAACAGGTGGGAGTTGTCTTACCACCTCTGAGAGGCCAATTAATTAAGAGAAAAAAAACTTTTGAAGTGATAATCAAGCTAGCCCAGTACAGACAGACAGTTAGATAACAAGTGTGAGAATACTTACAAGGGGAGACAGATTCAATGTCTGTAATGGCTCAGCCATTCCCAGTCCTTATTCAAACCGGAGTTGATTGTGTCTAGTTTGCATATCAATTCTAGCTCAGCAGTTTCTCGTTGGAGTCTGTTTTTGAAGTTTTTCTGTTGTAATATAGCCACCCGCAGGTCTGTCACTGAATGACCAGACAGGTTAAAGTGTTCTCTCACTGGTTTTTGAGTATTTTGATTCCTGATGTCAGATTTGTGTCCATTAATTCTTTTGCGTAGAGACTGTCCGGTTTGGCCAATGTACATGGCAGAGGGGCATTGCTGGCACATGATGGCATATATCACATTGGTATTCATCAAGAAGAAACAAACAGAACTTTCACACCGTAGCCTGGCCAGTCATGGAACTGGTTTTCAAAGCTTCTCTGGTGTGCAGCTCTTCCTGGTGTGCTCTTCTAATCGCCCTGGTGTCTGGCTGCGCGTAATCAGCGGCCAGGCGATTTGCCTCAACCTCCCACCCCGCCATAAAGGTCTCCCCCTTACTCTCACAGAGATTGTGGAGCACACATCAAGCAGCAATAACAATGGGAATATTGGTTTGGCTGAGGTCTGAGCAAGTCAGTAATGTGCGCCAGTGATCCCTTTAACATCCAAATGCACATTCTACTACCATTCTGCACTTGCTCAGCCTGTAGTTGAACAGCTTCTGTCTACTGTCCAGGCTGCCTGTATATGGCTTCATGAGCCATGGCATTAAGGGGTAGGCTGGGTCCCCAAGGATAACTATAGGCATTTCAACATCCCCAACGGTTATTTTCTGGTCTGGGAAGTAAATCCCTGGCTGCAGCTGTTTAAACAGATTAGTGTTCCTGAAGACGCGAGCTTCATGAACCCTTCCCGGCCATCCCACGTTGATGTTGGTGAAATGTCCCTTGTGATCCACCAGTGCTTACAGCACCATTGAAAAGTATCCCTTGCGGTTTATGTACTGGGTACCCTGGTGCTCCGGTGCCAAGATAGGGATATGGGTTCCATCTATTGCCCCACCACAGTTAGGGAATCCCATTGCAGCAAAGCCATCCACTATGACCTGCACATTTTCCAGAGTCACTACCTTTGGTAGCAGCAGCTCAGTGATTGCTTTGGCTACTTGCATCATAGCAGCCCCCACAGTAGATTTGCCCACTCCAAATTGATTCCCGACTGACTGGTAGCTGTCTGGCATTGCAAGCTTCCACAGGGCTGTTGCCACTTGCTTCTCAACTGTGAGGGCTGCTCTCATCTTGGTATTCTGGCGCTTCAGGGCAGGGGAAAGCAAGTCACAAAGTTCCATGAAAGTGCCCTTACGCATGCAAAAGTTTCACAGCCACTGGGAATCGTCCCACACCTGCAACACTATGCGGTCCCACCAGTCTATGCTTGTTTCCCGGGCCCAGAATCAGCGTTTCACCTGCCCCATTAACAGCATGATCTCCAAAGCGCCGGGGCCCGCAGTTTGAGAGAATTCTGTGTCCATGTCCTCATCACTCTCGTTGCCGCACTGCCATCGCCACCTCCTCCTCGTCTGGTTTTTCAGGTCCTGGTTCAGCATAAACTGTATGATAATGCACGAGGTGTTTACAATGTTCACGACTGCTGTCTTGAGCTGAGCGGGCTTCATGCTTGCCGTGGTATGGCGTCTGCACAGTTCACCCAGGAAAAAAGGCGCGAAACGGTTGTCTGCCATTGTTTTCACGGAGGGAGGGGTGAGGTTGTACCCAGAACCACCAGCGATAATGTTTTTTGCCCCATCAGGCATTGGGATCTCAACCCAGAATTCCAATGGGCGGGGGAGACTGCGGGAATTATGGGATAGCTATGGGATAGCTACTCACAGTGCAACACTTTGGAAGTCGACGCTAGCCTCAATACATGGACGCACACCGCCGAATTAATGTGCTTAGTGTGGCCGCATGCACTCCACTTTCTACAATCGGTTGCCAAAAATCGAATTCTGTAAATTCGGAGTAATCCCGTAGTGTAAACATACCCTTAGTGTTTGGTTAGAAGATGTTAAAAGAGACACGGAATAGGACAGAACTGAAAGTCAGGAAGTCTGACCTGAGGTTTCTTCACCTCATTACAATGCAGATTATATTGTTCTCTCTAATCCTTTGCCAATGTTCTAAGACAGCTTTTCATTATTGGAGAAGAATATTTGTCCATTTCTCGACTAGATTGGAGCCAGGGTGCACTGTGGGTGTTGTACTTACAGGTGGAGAAAAGAAGAGAGAAGTTCTACTGAAATAAATCATAACGCAAATTGAAGGAGGCAGCGTAATCTAAAACATCATATTTGGATACCTTAATTCTGGCATTCAAGCAATGGGGGCCTCTTTGGCATAAACCCCCACCCCCACCACAATTATCTGTCCTTCAGTACACACATCATTCTGACATTGGAAAAATTAGATATGGGATGAAGATTTCCCTTAAATGATGCACAGAATATTCTGTGAAATATACTCTTAACAATCTAAGTTTTAGTCTGAGTTGTTCATCTGATAATTGACCTACACACACACACATCTTTAGATAACAATATTTTTGCCTTTCATCTGAGATTCTGAAAGCAATCTACCAACATTAACATATTAAACATTATAACACCACTGTGAGGTAGGAAAGCATCATCATCTCCATTTTATTGATGAGGAAACTAAGGCACAGCTAGACCAAAGATAACAGCAAGTCAAAGGCAGAACTGAGAAGAGAGTCCAGATTTCTGACAGGTTTCAGAGTGATAGCCATGTTAGTCTGTATCAGCAAAAACAACGAGGAGTACTTGTGGCACCTTAGAGACTAACAAATTTTTGGGCATAAGCTTTCGTGGGCTAAAGTACTCCTCATCGTTTTTTCAGATTTCTGACAGTAACCTCTAGTTCTGGACGCTAAACAATAGATAATAATTGCTCTTAATATTAATGGTTGAAACATTCATCATATGTGGCTGACAAGTTTGCACAAACATAAAATTGTGATCACTGCAATCCAAACACTAGCTGCTGTTAAAGCAGATGATTGGCAGAGATTGTTACCTATTATAAATGTGTAAGGTGAAGGATTCTGCCAGCTGTTAACTTTTATAAAACTGCAGACTACATAAATAACACTCTCCTCTATTACGAGTAAGATGCATTGGTTTTATAAATTCTCTGAAGGTTACATGGAAGTGCCCTTATAAAAACTCTCTTTGTCAACATAGCAACAGACTGCTGGCCATTCAGAGTAGAAGATTCATGAAGTATATTTCATTAATAGTGCAGTAAAGATTTCTGAAGAATGGGAAAAATAGCATCCTTGGCAACAATCAAAACAGACTGCCAACCTTTCAGTGAGTATTATTGTTAGTCTTGTTCAAGATGCAGCAGGGACCTTGGGCCTGTAAAACCAAGGAATGAATATTGTCCATGACGGTGCTTAAAGCAGACAGCCTTGTTCAAAAATATTGTGTACCTGTGTAGCATACACACACACACACACACTGCTAAACACCAGTGGTTTTCAGCATGTGGTCGACAGACCTCTGGGTGTCTGCAGATTATGTCTAAGATTTCCAAAAGGGTTCGCACCTCCACTTAACATTTTTTAGGGGTCCGCAAATGTAAAGAAGTTGAAAACCACTTGTTTAAACAGATAGTAATAAAGTTAACAAGATACCAAATTTGGTTTCTTGCAGGATGTTAAATATAAAGGTATAAACTCAGCAGTCATGACTGGAATGTACTTTAATAAAAGTGTATGACTATTAAAATCTTCCCCACCTCTGGCTGATGTGACATGTCATAACACTAGAGCAAAGCTTAGAAGTCTTCTGGAATGCAAATGTGTTTTTAATACATGACAAATCCAACATAATGTCACTGTGACCAGGGTCCCAGAGAAGCCACACTGAGGTTACTTAATTAGGGCAAACTGCAAAGAATGGGGCAGATAATCCCCAAAGCTGGTGGTCATTCCAGTACTGAGATCCACCAAGCTAACCTCAGACAGCTTCTATAATACCCTACTGGTTAACTTAGCCAAAACACAGTTCTCTTACAGCAAACCATCCTTAGCCCTCCACCCAGACACCCAAGTCAAATATGATGAGGATTACTAAAATCTTATTAATCATATAAGAAAGTTCTACCAATCTCAAAGGATCAGACATATTACCTCCAAGGTTAATGAATATTTCAGATCTTACCCAAATACACACTTGCAGCCAATCCTTATTAACTAAACTAAAATTTATTAAAAAAGAAAAACAATAGAGTATTGTTTAAAAGATCAGTATACCTACAGACATGAGTACCATTCTGAGATCACTTTTATAGTAGAGATGGTGAGCTTTGTAGTTGCAAAGAGTTCTTTCGGAATTAGTCCCTAGATTATATTCCAATGTTCATATTCACGGTGATCCAGATGGGACTGGAGAGCTCAGTCTTATTACTCAAGCTTCCCTTGCATAAAGCATCAAGCAGATCTGAGATAAAAAGGACCAGTACCCAAGACACCTTTATACAATTCCAGACCTTCTCTTGAGAGCTCGGAGTCTTTAGGCGAACAATAGGCAATCATGGAGACTTTGAAGTAGACCTATTTCCTAAGCATTGCTGGTAATTAGCTACAGGGATTAACATAAAACAATTGTCTGTTTTCCACCATTCGCAGGTGATTTGCTATACATTTCAAAGAGAGACAACTATAGTGATATCACTATATTAACAGTTCATTTAAATGTTAAAATCTCCTTTAATCTCTGAATTAACAGATTACAGCATAGACAGGAACTGTTTGATTACATTGTTAAACTCTAACAATATATATGTAAACACACAAAACCACAAACATTTTCTAATAATATGTCCCTAGAGGTTGAATTTGGGTCATTTATCCTGCAGGTTGCTTAACCCTTTCTGGCCACATGTTGAATGAATAAATGAATGTCACAACATTGACCTGAGTAGGAGAATGCCATAGCCTGGCATGATTTAGAAGATGATAGAAAACTGATGAAGATTTAACAGCAATATCCTGTTTAAAAGAAATTTTGGTGTCAAGAATTGAAAATCTTGCACCCAGTATTAAACACAAAGGGCCTAATTCTGATCTCAGTTACACCAACTTTACACCAGTATAATTCCATATATTTCAGCTGAATCACTCTTGATTTGAAGAGGTGTAAGATCATAATTAGTTAAAAATCTTTATTTAAATGCCAGCTTCTTTATGAGGGCAAAATGTGGGCCAGTGTAATTAAAAGTCAGTTGCGGTTTTGCTAGTCAAAAAAGCACCTACAAAATGCATAGCCCTCAGTTTCTAAAACAAAAGTGAAGTTAGCCCCCAAAATCCTCCAAATGTGGCCAGTGACCAGTTTGGGGGGACCACTTCACTGTGTCTAAAGAATAAAATAAATAGAAATAGTAATAAATATAAATGCAACTTCTTGCAATGAAACCTTCAAGAGTTTAGTGAAATCAACTGTGAGCTACTGATGTATGGATCTCAGCTTAACTTTATTGGTTTACTGTAATAGTCATTGAACACAACTATGTATTGCATTTTAGCAGTTGATCAACAATTATAATTCTAACACATAATGAAACTGATTCCGAAGAACTCATTCAAAGGTTAATTTATGCATTTTTCTAAAATTTATGGTATTTCCCGGTTGGAAAAATGGAAGGAGGCACCTGCACATATTGGGGAAGCCTCCATAGGAGGAAAGGAATAAGGGTTTTAGTACTATTTTGTCCAGTTTAAATACTGCCAACACAACTCCCATCAGTACTCTGGACTTTCTTCAAAAATCTCCCATCCAAACACTGGCCAGCTCTAACCCTACTTAGTGTATGACACATAGCCCAGTCTGTCATGGCTGCAGGTACAACGCCAATCCTTGAATTTGACTGAGAAAAACTGTCTGATATCTCTGTGTACTATTATAGCATCTGAGTGTAACCCCTCTATCAGGTGTTGTCAGCAGCAGCAAGGGCCAGGTTCAAATTACCAAACATCAGGAGCTCAAGCCCACACCCAGCAACCCGGGAAAAACGAAATCTCTTCCCTGGGTGTGCTTAACAGACAATACTTTCCTTTTCACAATCATTAACTCTGAATATAAAACAAGGAAAGATTATTAGGGCAGGGGCTTTAGGGTCTGCAGCCAATGGGACGGCGCTTGCAGTGCATGGAGACACAATGTCCCCCTCTCTCCAGCTGCACGCAGAGACGTTTCAGCAGGCCACTTCTGGGAGCAGTGTGGGGCTATGGCAGGCAGCGCCGCTGGCCAGGAGCTCCCTGTGATAAGTGCCTCCTGGCCAGAGCCTGCATCTCACACCCCCTCCTGCACCTCAACCCCCTGCCCCAGGTGAGAATCCCCTCCTGCACCAAACTCCCTCCCAGACCCCGCATCCCCTCCTGCATCCCAACCCCCTGCCCCAGCCTGCACCCAAACTCCCTCCCAGAAAGAAACTAATATAAGGTAAGAAGTAGAGTATTTTGAATTAACTTAACAAGGAGTAATGGTCTCAAGTTGCAGTGGGGGAGGTTTAGGTTGGATATTAGGAAAAACTTTTTCATTAGGAGGGTGATGAAGCACTGGAATGGGTTACCCAGGGAGGTGGTGGAATCTCCTTCCTTAGAGATTTTTAAGGTCAGGCTTGACAAATCCCTGGCCAGGATGACTTAGTTGGGGATTGGTCCTGCTTTGAGCAAGGGGTTGGACTAGATGATCTCCTGAGGTCTCTTCCAACCCTGATATTCTATGATTCTATATTCTACATATTTTAAGACTGAAATGTAACCACAGAATGGCTTTATGTTAATTAAAAGTCAAGTTTAGTATAGCATTAATAGCCTCGATGCCATAATTGTGATCGTTTTGTTTTAAATTAGGAAAAAGATTTGTATACAGGGGCCCCACAAAATGTAATAGCCCCGGGCCCACAGGAGAGTTAATCCAGGCCTGCTCACAGTATCTTTGGCAGTAGTCCTTCAACTCAATTCCTCACCTGCCAGTGTGAACAGCCAATAAGCAAATGTCCCTTTAAGATATCATTTCGCCCTTTCCCCTTCGGTACACACCACTCACAGTTTGGGGTTTGTGTAGTCCAAGGAGAGCACCTGAGAAAGTCTGTTTCTGGAAATTAAAAAGGGGGGTTTAGAACTATAGATAGCTAACAGAGACTTGTGAAGCAAGTTAGGAGGAAGTGAACAGTTTCTGTGCCATTTACCATCGACAGCAATCCTGCCCTAAGAATTAACAAATCTCAAACTGAGAGACCAATAGGATTGAGGCAAAAACAGAGATTCAATATTAAAAAGGAAGTTGCTCTAAGTGGGAGTCAGGGACTAAGTAAAATAGGATTTGAACTATTTCTGACACTCCGATACCATGGTGATGAGCCTGATATAAATGACTACAGTAAAAAGATTGAACTAGAGCAAAAAAAAAAAAAAGAAGAAAAGGAGAACAGAAGAGAAGTGAGAAGCTACTAGAAGTGCGAGTTAAAAACAAAAATTAAACAAACACCACTAGATTAGTTCTCTGTGAAGAGTTGGGAAAGTAAACTGCCAACCAGTAGAGAAAAAGAAAAGCAACTCTTACTGAATGTAAGCAGGGGAATGGTCCTGCTATTATGGGGAACTTTCCTGGCTTCTGCACTACTCCGGTGAAATGGGCTAATGGAGGGATCTGAGTCCTCGCTCCCACTTCCTTTACCCAGAGGCCTCCCTGCCCTTGAGGACTCCCCTTCCACCCTCCTGACTGGCAGAGTCCTTGTAACTCCGACAAGGCTGGGCTCAGGATTCCTGGTGGGCTCGCCCCCCAACCCTGCTGTGGTCACCTAGGACAGGGGCTAGGGTGTCCCCACTCCGGGGTGCTCTCTCCGCACTGGACACTTTCCTGACCCACTGATTGTTTCATACAATTTAAAGCAAATACAAGTTATTTAATCAACAATTAATTTAAAAAAGAATAAGGAAAAATGGGAAAGGTCAAAGGAAAACACATGTGGCAGGGAACATTACAACAGTGTCTCTGGAACGTCAGGGCAGTTCACAGTCTGTTCCTTGTAGGTCCCAGGCCTCCTTCTCAGGCCCTGGCTGTGCTGCAGGTTGGACATTTGCTCTGGTGGTAGCCACAAACCTCCGGGCTTTGGGTGGTGGGACCCTTCTTCCCAGTGTCAGCCCCCCATCGGGTTAAGATCCCCCTCACGGTCTGGCCTGCAAGGACCCTTGGCTAGGGGTGTCTTTCTGCGCTGGGCCCTTTGCCCAGGGTCCCCCCTTGGCTGTCCCCAGTTGCTCACCGCACCCGGCTTCAGACTGCTCCAGCTCCAGCCCCAGCGTTCTAGCTCCAGCTCCACTCTTCCTCAGCACTGATGCTGCTGCTCTACCTCGAACCCCCTGGGCTGCTCCTCTGGCCCCTCCGGCTCTGTGGCTGCAGCTCTGCTCCCAGCACAGGATTTGCTCTCCCAGGGCTGTGTCTCTGGCTCTGTAGCTGCAGCCCTGCTACCAGCAAAGGGTCTACTCTGTGGGCTGCTTCCGTAACTCTGCTCCCAGCTCTGACCTGCTTTCTGGGCTGCTTTTCTGGCCCCTCTGGCTGGCACAGCTCTGTTCCCTAGCTCAGCTTGGGCCCCTGCTCTCCCCTTAGCTCGGCCCCACTCTGTCTGACCCAGGCAATTCCAGCTAACAAGGAGGACGGGACCCACCCTGGCCTCCTTACTCCCTGATTAGTCTGCCCACCCTGTCAATCAGGCTGACCTGGAGCACTGGCCTCTCCCCATTCTTTTAGTACTGGGAGCTAGCCAACCAAAACACCCCCACTGAATGTTAGTAAGGGGATGACAGTCCCCTTACATGAAGACAATGGAAATCTTTCCACTCACTTTAATGGTTGCTCGAACAGACCGTCAGAAACCATGCGGTGTTAGGAAAGATGCACAGAGGCAGAAGCCTGTACTTGTGGGAAGGAGATTTAGGCCCAATCCCGCTTTATTGTATTTGCCAAGGTGTAGCAGACAGTTTCAAACACTAATGAGATTGGTTCTATCAGTGTTGGATCTTATTCTGAGGCAAGTAGACAACCATTTGCAGAAAGTTAGGGGGAGAACACGTGGTCATGGTACATGTACTGATACAAATAACATAAGGAATTGCAGAATACAGGACAGGTCCTAGACAGCACATTTAGATTAGAGTATTAGGAATAAAGGTTCTAGAGCCTCTCCAGCAACTTTTTCTGAAATGTTCTCAATTCGACAGATAGATTAGCTAGGGGAGAATTAAAAGAGTCTCAAGGTGTGGATGAAAAACTCGTGTACAGCAGACGAGTTTAAACTGATTAGGCATTAGGAAATCTTTTGTAGAAGAAATCTTTTACAGAGGGGTAATCTCCACCTTTACCAAAAGGGAACCAAACTGCTGTCAATCAGAGATAAGATTTTAGTGAATGAAGATGAGGAACAATTTAGGGCAGATAATGAATTCGGCCAGAGACATCACAATGACAAGTAAAATTATGCACACAGGAGTAGGATATAAGACAATTAGAGGCAAATTACTGAGGCAAAAGGTAGCTGAGGGGAGATTCAAAGGAGAATTAGATATTCCTAAATAAGAAGAGGATCTGTGGTTTCACTTAGCAGGATAAAATAGTGACAGCCATCATGCTCATGGTCCAGGCACAAACTGATCACCAGCTAGGGATTAGGTAGTAATTTCCTCCAATACTGCAAAATGAAGTATATGCCAGCATTTTTAGGTTTGCTGGCTTTGGCTACAGGATACTGTATCAGACCAGATGGACCATTGGACTGGGCTGGTGTGTTCAGGCCTATAAGTTATTTGTTTCTCAAAAATGTGTAAAAGGCTTATGATGTCTTAAAACAGCAAATGCAATGATAAACAAAAGGCTTATGAGTTTTTGTTCCTGTTTAAAAGCCTTCAAGAATAGGAATTTGAACGTATACAGAAGTGTCATTTAGTATAGTTATTCATTATATAAATACGGTACTTGATTAAATACAAACAAGATTTCCTTGACCCTGTATATGGAAATATTTGCACAGTGGGTCACATACAGTGAAATTAGATTCATATTAATAAAGGACATGTACCATTGTACATCTAGTGACAAAATAGAGACCACAAATAACCAACTGGGGGTAGCAATGTCAAAAGCAGCAAGGCTGAGAAAAAATTGATATTAAACCTCTTGCAGTGTGATGGCACTGTGAAAATAGCCTGTGATATTCTCTGATGTACAGGGGAGTCTTATATAAAACTAGGGAGGTTATGAGCGCCCCCAGGGCCAGTGCAAGGATATTTTGCGCGCTAGGCAAAACTTCCACCTTGCGCCTTCCCCCCACCCCAAATAAATCACATACATTATACACAATACACGGTCACAGAGTAACATGTTATAATTTAGAATTTATGTTTCCGTGCTTTAAGTTTAGCAAATTTAGAAACAAGTTCCTCCAAGTCAATGCTGTGAGCAATGTCATGTTCCAGGGCCGCCCAGAGGATTCAGGGGGCCTGGGGCAAAGCAATTTCGGGGGCCCCTTCCATAAAAAAAAGTTGCAATACTATAGTAATATGTATTCGGAAATATAAAAAATAACTAGTGAAATACATTCAAAAATTAATTTGTAATAATTTGAAAATACACTAAATACATTATTTAAAAACATTAAAAGCTGTAATGGTATGTATGCATTTGCAATTACATAATGGGCTGTCGCTGCCTGGAGGTGGTGCTGCTGTTGCCCAGGGCTGGGTGGGGAGCTGGGCTCTGGGGTGCCCGGCTCACAGGGGCTGGGCTCAGGGATGTGGGGGGGATGGGGTCGGGGGGTGTCCGGCTCAGAGGGGCTGGGCTCGGAGCTGGGGGTCAGGGCTGTGGGGAGGATGGGGTCGTGGGGTTTCCGGCTCAGAGGGGCTGGGCTCGGAGCTGGGGGTCAGGGCTGTGTGGGGGATGGGATCGTGCTCAGCCCTGGCCCCTTCCCATGCTGCTTACCCCGTCTCCTAGGAGCCTCCGACATACTCATGGGGCAGGGGGAGCCTCTGACATACTCGTGGGGGCCCCTTGTGGGGCCCAGGGCCTGTGGCAAATTGCCCCACTTGCCCCCCCCCCCCGGCAGCCCTGAACTCGAGATACCGGGCATGGCAGAGGCTGGAGCAGGGAGAGGGGGGCACTGGGGAAGCTCAACTCTGCAGGCTGCCGTCCTCTCCAGCCACCCACGCACAAGGGGAGCAGGAGCAGGGACCAGCCAAGGACCAAGGGGGCAGGAGCACAGGCGCCTGAGGCCGAGCTGTGGGGAAGCGCTTACCTTGCCGAAGGCCCAGGCGTCAGGGTCCTCTTTTTTCCTCCGCTCCACCAGACCGCTGCCCAAGGCTCTTTTCTTCTCCGTGCCCCCCGCTGGGGCTGACTGTGGAGGCTGAGCCAGGAGGCAGCCGCCCCTTTCCTCCAGAAGCCCTGCTGTCGCGCCCGTCGCCAGGCTCGTGCCACGTGCGCTAAGCAGAGCTGTGGAGCTCTGCCCAGCCACCGGCACCCCCGCCGGCAATGAGAAAAATCGCATGGGATGGAGTGGCCGCTGCGCTGGGAGAGGGAGTCTGAGCCGCCGCCAGCAGCCCGGGGGTTCCCCTGTGTCCGCGCGCCGCCGGCAGCCCGGGGGTTCCCCTGTGTCAGCGCCTGGACACAGGGGAACCCTCGGGCTGCTGGCGGCACGCGGACACAGGGGAACCCCCAGGCTGCGGGCGGTGCGCGGACACAGGGGAACCCCCAGGCTGCGGGCGGCTCAGACTCCCTCTCCCTCCCAGCGCAGCGGCTGCTCCATCCCATGTGATTCTTCTCATTGCCGGTGGGGGCGCCGGCGGCTGGGCAGAGCTCACATGGTGGGCTGACGTGGTGCGCGGCTCAGACTCCCTCTCCCTCCAGCGCAGCAGCCACTGGAACGCTGTAAAAAAATGGGGGGTGCTGCTTTTTGGCACCCCCAAATCTTGGTGCCCTAGGCAACCGCCTAGTTGACCTAAATGGTAGCACCAGCCCTGAGCGCCCCTATAGGTAGGTCTGATGTGACTGCACCTAGAAAACATTACAGTTCCAAGCTTAAAACCCTTTTCCGAAGGGACAACAATTATGTATTATTTATTCATTTGTCAGATGCTGATGATGTGCTTGTTGGATAAGCTGACATAAAAGTCCCTCTCAGCCCCCATCTCAAGAGGACTGCTGTCTGACCTCCTCACACGTGCCCTCTCTCATCCTAACCCTATTGGCCTCTCTACTTTCAATTTGTTTTCCAGTTAACAGTGATGTTTCATACATTCAGGGCTGACCAGTTCCCCATGTTAGATCTGGGGAGGTAGGGATGCTGTTTTTTAAACAATTATAAGCATGGGATGAGTGTTCAGGTAGTATTGACTTGAGTTTTGGGTTTATTTATTTTTATGGTTTCTCATATGGAAAACAAGTCTGATCCTGAATTTGCAAATTTGGTTGCATATCTTGCAATTGTAGTGATTACACTACTCTACAGCCAAAATGCTTCTGAAATAAATGTAGTCAAACTTTACTAATTCTGGGTCACTGAGAACGAAAATGATGCTTAAAATTGTTGATTGGCTCTAGTTTTCAAGATATGCTATTGGGTCAGTATATATGACCCTTGACTTGGGAATGGCGGAGGATAAGTGAGTTATAAAGGGAAGGGATCTCAATTTAAGCCAGAAATGACTAAAATACATCTTTGACTGGATCTATGAATAAATCTATGACTGGGTTTGGACAGTACTTGCTTTTTAGGCAAAACAATTAATGATGCAATCTGAAGCTGGTATTGGGTCATACATGATATGAATTGCATCATGTTATTCCTAGAAGTCATGGATGATGCAATCATAATGAAGCTTACATCACTCTGCTGAACAAATTGCCCTATATCATCTCTAGAAATCATACAGTGTCGTGCTCTTATTTGTCAGGGTTTGATTTTGCAAAGGGACACATTTCTGTTTAGCCAAAGTGAGCAGAGATGCCTCGTACTTGTGTGAACAGTGCAGATAACTTCTGCTATGTTTGTGGTGAAGTGACTTTTGCATCACAAAAGCGCAGTATAACCACTATGGTTAAGAAAGCCTATCACCTTTCTTTTGGCTGCAAAATTGGAGATCAGGACAAGAGGTGGGCCCCACACATATGCTGCAACACTTGTGAAACAAATCTTCGCCAGTGATTGAACAGGAAAAGGAAATCTATGCCTTTTGCAGTGCTAATGATTTGGAGAGAGCCAACAGATCATACCAGCAATTGTTACTTCTGCATAGTGCCTCCAGTTGGGAAAGGTGTGTCAAAGAAGAAAAAGTGGACTGTGCATTATCCAAACATTCCATCAGTTATACACCCAGTACCTCACAGAGAAGGACTGCCAGTTCCTGATGCACCAGAATCATTCTCACTTGAGTCAGACGAGGAAGAGGAAGAGGATGAAACTTCTGGTCCTGAACCATCAATGTCACAGGACCCACATTTTCTCCCATTCTCCTCCTCTGAACCACACCTCATAACACAAGGTGAACTGAATGACCTTGTCAGGGATTTGGAACTACCCAAGAGTAAGACAGAGCTGTTGGGCTCCAGACTACAGCAGTGGAATCTCCTGGCAGGTGATGTTAGGGTTTCCATGTTCCATGACCGTCAAAAGGAGCTTGTCCCATTCTTCTTCGTGGAAGTTGATCTTGTAGCCTGCAACAACATCGATGGTGTGATGGCAGCCCTCAACATCGTTCACGATCCAGATGAGTGGAGACTGTTCATTGATTCATCCAAGACGAGTCTTAAAGCTGTTTTACTGCATAATAGCAATGTTTTGCCATCAATTCCAGTTGGTCATGCAGTCCATATGAAGGAAACCTATGACAACATGAAACAACTTTTGAGGTGCATAAACTATGACCAACATCAGTGGCAGCTTTGTGGAAATTTGAAGGTTGTTGCTCTCTTGCTGGATACTGCAGACTGGATATACAAAGTACTGCTGTTCTCTCTGCGAATGGGATAGTCGTGCAAGAGATTCCCACTACATCAAGAAAGATTGGCCACTCCGACAGTCATTGGAGTCTGGGAGGAAAAGTGTTCAGCATCCACCACTTGTTGAATCAAGGAAAGATTTTGTTACCACCCTTACACATCAAGCTGGGTCTGATGAAGAACTTTGTCAAGGCCATTGACAAAACACAAGCAGCTTTCAAGTATCTCCGTGGAAAATTTCCAAGGTTAAGTGAAGCTAAGATAAAGGAAGGTGTCTTTGTTGGTCCTCAGATTCGTGAACTTCTTCGAGATGATGCATTTGACCATGCACTGCGTGGCAAGGAAAAGATGGCATGGAAAGCCTTCCAGTTAGTGGCAATAAATTTTCTCGGAAACAGCAAAGCAGACAACTACAGGTTGTTGGTGGAAAACCTCCTCAAGGCATACAAAAGCCTTGGTTGCAACATGTCACTAAAGATACATTTTTTGCACTCTCATCTAGATTTTTTTTCCACCGAACTGCGGAGCAGTGAGTGACGAGCACGGCGAGCGATTTCACCAGGACATTGCAACAATGGAGAAATGCTATCAGGGCAAATGGAGCCCATCAATGCTTGCAGACTATTGCTGGACAGTGACAAGAGATGCTCCATTTAATGAATACAAGAGACAAGCCAAGAAGCGCCGAGTAGACACTGAATAGGACTAAACTATGTACATATTAGTTTTTTGCCTTTTGTTTCATAAAAGATTTTATTTATATAACCCTTTTGCTGATTTTTAAAGTGTTACATAAACAGGACAGGTGAAATATTATCATGTAAAGCAACCATAAACACATGAAAAGACCTAGGTTTACAATTTATGATTAAAACTCTACTATCTACACAATATACATAGACATAAAATGTAAAAACTTAAATATCTTAGAAACAGTAGCCAATTGTTTTAATTGTCATATTTGAATTCAGCACATCAAAATACATAATAAATAGCACATTTTAACTCTGAAGCAGACGACTTCTCAAAAATTGTAGACCAGTGTTATTGGGGAAAGGATTAGAGCCGTTGACCTCACGATGTGCTCTCTTCTCCTGCAGAGACTTCACATGCCACTCCTCAAAAGTGGACATGGCCTCATGGCACAGACCTCTCCATCTGGGTCTGTCCAGTGCCACAGGTTCCCAGGTTTTAAGGTGTATCTTGCATGCTTTGAAGTTGGCCTTCAAGGTGTCTTTATATCTGAGGGTTGGTCGACCTCTAGAGCAGGTTCCCATGTTCAGTTGGCTGTAGAGCACCACTTTCAGTGTACAGGACCATATGTCTGACCCAGCGAACTGGAGCCCTGAGGAGCATGCTCTCAGTGCAGGAATTCGGCGCCTCTCAAAGACATCAGTGTTGGGGATCCTGTCCTGACACTTGATGTTCAAGATAGATCTTAGGCAGCGAAGGTGGAAGCTCTCCAGCTGTTTGATGTGGCATCGGTATAGCGTCCATGTCTCACAGCTGTACAGATGTGAGGTGAGTACAACAGCGTGATAGATTTTTATCTTGGTTCTGAGGCAGATTTCATGCTTCCTCCAGAGCCTGGGAGTGTGTCTGCCAAATGCCAAGCTGGCCTTTGCCAGGCAACATGGCGTTGCTGAAAAGTATGCTACTCAGGTAGCAGAATTTCCTGACCGAGTTGAGAGGTGTGCTGTCAGTTGTGACAATGGGAACATGTTGCTCATGATGCTGGTGATCTGGTGCTGGCTGGTACAACTTTCAGGTTGATTGTGAACCCAAAGCATTTTGAGGCATAGGCAAAGCAATCCACGATAAGCTGAATGTCCTTGAGTGTGTGCACTGAGGGTACAGTCACCAGATTAAGGGTACAGTCCCTGGATTAAGTTTAGAAGTGTGAGCAACAAGGGTGATGTTGTGATGGGAGTCTGCTATAGACCACCAGACCAGGGGGATGAGGTGGACAAGGCTTTCTTCCGGCAACTAGCAGAAGTTACTAGATCACAGGCCCTGGTTCTCATGGGAGACTTTAATCACCCTGATATTTGCTGGGAGAGCAATACAGTGGTGCACAGACAATCCAGGAAGTTTTTGGAAAGTGTAGGGGACAATTTCCTGGTGCAAGTGCTGGAGGAACCAACTAGGGGCAGAGCTCTTCTAGACCTGCTGCTCACAAACTGGGAAGAATTAGTAGGGGAAGCAAAAGTGGATGGGAACCTGGGAGGCAGTGACCATGAGATGGTCGAGTTCAGGATCCTGACACAAGGAAGAAAGGAGAACAGCAGAATACGGACCCTGGACTTCAGAAAAGCAGACTTTGACTCCCTCAGGGAACTGATGGGCAGGATCCCCTGGGAGAATAACATGAGGGGGAAAGGAGTCCAGGAGAGCTGGCTGTATTTTAAAGAATCCTTATTGAGGTTGCAAGAAAAAACCATCCCGATGTGTAGAAAGAACAGTAAATATGGCAGGAGACCAGCTTGGCTTAACAGTGAAATCCTTGCTGACCTTAAACACAAAAAAGAAGCTTACAAGAAGTGGAAGATTGGACAAAAGACCAGGGAGGAGTATAAAAATATTGCTGAGGCATGCAGGAATGAAATCAGGAAGGCCAAATCACACTTGGAGTTGCAGCTAGCAAGAGATGTTAAGAGTAACAAGAATGGTTTCTTCAGGTATGTTAGAAACAAGAAGAAAGTCAAGGAAAGTGTGGCCCCCTTACTGAATGAGGGAGGCAATCTAGTAACAGAGGATGTGGAAAAAACTAATGTACTCAATGATTTTTTTGCCTCTGTCTTCACGAACAAGGTCAGCTCCCAGACTGCTGCACTGGGCAGCACAGTATGGGGGAGAAGGTGTCCAGCCCTCTGGGGAAGGAGAAGTGGTTCGGGACTATTTAGAAAAATTGGACAAGCACAAGTCCATGGAGCCGGATGCGCTGCATCCTAGGGTGCTAAAGGAGGTGGCGGATGTGATTGCAGAGCCATTGGCCATTATCTTTGAAAACTCATGGCAATCGGGGGAGGTCCCGGATGACTGGAAAAAGGCTAATGTAGTGCCCATCTTTAAAAAAGGGAAGAAGGAGGATCCGGGGAACTACAGGCCAGTCAGCCTCACCTCAGTACCTGAAAAAATCATGGATCAAGTCCGCAAGGAATCAATTCTGAAGCACTTGGAGGGGAGGAAAGTGATCAGGAACAGTCAGCATGGATTTACCAAGGGCAAGTCATGCCTGACTAACCGAATTGCCTTCTATGAGGAGATAACTGACTCTGTGGATGAGGGGAAAGCAGTGGAAGTGTTATTTCTTGACTTTAGCAAAGCTTTTGATACGGTCTCCCACAGTATTCTTGCCAGCAAGTTAAACAAGTATGGGCTGGATGAATGGACTATACGATGGATAGAAAGCTGGCTAGATTGTCGGGCTCAACGGGTAGTGATAAACGGCTCCATGTCTAGCTGGCAGCCGGTTTCAAGTGGAGTGCCCCAGGGGTCGGTCCTGGGGCCGGTTTTGTCCAATATCTTCATGAATGATCTGGAGGATGGCATGGACTGCACTCTCAGCAAGTTTGCAGATGACACTAATGTGGGAGGAGTGGTAGATACGCTGGAGGGTAGGGATAGGATACAGAGGGACCTAGCAAATCAGAGGATTGGGCCAAAAGAAACCTGATGAGGTTCAACAAGGACAAGTGCAGAGTCCTGCACTTAGGACGGAAGAATCCCATGCACTGTTACAGACTAGGGACCGAATGGCTAGGAAGCAGTTCTGCAGAAAAGGACCTAGGGGTTACAGTGGATGAGAAGCTGGATATGAGTCAACAGTGTGCCCTTGTTGCCAAGAAGGCTAACGGCATTTTGGGCTGTATAAGTAGGGGCATTGCCAGCAGATCGAGGGACGTGATCAATCCCCTCTATTCGACATTGGTGAGGCCTCATCTGGAGTACTGTGTCCAGTTTTGGGCCCCACACTACAAGAAGGATGTGGAAAAATTGGAAAGAGTCCAGCAGAGGGCAACAAAAAGGATTAGGGGGCTGGAGCACATGACTTATGAGGAGAGGCTGAGGGAACTGGGATTGTTTAGTCTGCAGAAGAGAAGAATGAGGGGGGATTTGATAGCTGCTTTCAACTACCTGAAAGGGGGTTCCAAAGAGGATGGATCTAGACAGTTCTCAGTGATACCTGATGACAGAACAAGGAGTAATGGTCTCAAGTGGCAGTGGGGGAGGTTTAGGTTGGATATTAGGAAAAACTTTTTCACTAGGAGGGTGGTGAAGCACTGGAATGGGTTACCTAGGGAGGTGGTGGAATCTCCTTCCTTAGAGGTTTTTAAGGTCAGGCTTGACAAAGCCCTGGCTAGGATGGTTTAGTTGGGAATTGGTCCTGCTTTGAGCAGGGGGTTGGACTAGATGACCTCCTGAGGTCCCTTCCAACCCTGATATTCTATGATTCTATGACAGGAGCTCACTTTATAGCTATTTGACTACCTTGGTGCACGGCCTGAGTCTCTGTAGATTGAACCCTGTAGAGCCCCCATCCAATCTAAACTGGACGTGTACACCTCTGTCAAAGTCCTGGAATGCGAACAAGAGCATGTCAGAAATGACAATGGCAAAGAGGGATGGAGCCATTATACATTCTTGTTTGGTGCCGTTCGTGACAAGGGAGGCTTCTGATGAGTCACCATATTCCATCACACTGATCATCGTGCCATCATGAAATGAGCTGATGACAGCAAATATCTTCTCTGGGCAGCCAAATTTATGAAGGAGTTTCCATAAGCTCTTGTGATTCACGATGGCAAAGACCTTGGTCAGGTCAACAAACACCACGTACAGGTCCTTGTTTTGTTCATGAGCCTTCTCTTGTATTTGTTGGGCTGCCAAAATCATGTCCATGGTGCCACAGCCAGCATGAAAGCTACACTGGTTCTCTAGATACACCAAGTCCACTAGGTGAGAGACAAGCCTGTAGAGAAAAACCCATGCATGGATCTTCCCCCTTTATAGACAGCAGTGAGATTCCACTATGATTGTCACAGCTAGATATGCTTCCCTTCCTTTTGTATAGATGGACTGTGAAAGCATCTTTATAGTCGGGGGGCACAGTATCTTGTTCCCATATAGTCTTGAAAAGGCTAGTGAGTTTCCTGATCAGGTGGGCACCTTCACATTTTTACACTTCAGGTGGAATGCTGTCGAGGCCTGAAGACTTTCCCATGGACAGCTGCTTGATGGCCTTCGATACCTTGTCTAAATAAGGGTCCATAGATAGCTCCTCTAGGACAGGACGCTGTGGGAGTGAGTCAATGAAATTCAGGAAACCATTAAAGCGTTCTGCTCAGTGAGAGACAATATCACCTTTGCCTGTGAGAAGCCAGTGAACATCTGCTGTGAGGTCAGGGGCCGTACTACTACTGGATTTTGAGTTTTGTGAAAGGCCTTAATGTCATGCTTGCCAGCCACTTCATGCAGTTCTGCAGCCTTCTGCTACCACCAATGGTTCTTCATTGGCCTTAATTGGGTTTGTAGTATATGTTTGGCCTAATGGTACCTGGCCTTCTTCATTGCTGATTTCTTGCCAGGATATAGGACTCTTATGTGGTGTGCATGGTTTCCAGTAGCAGGTGTATCTCAGGGTAATTCTCATTGAATCAGTCTTGGCGTTTCTGCCTTACAAAGCCAAGAACCTTGGACGCTGTATTATATGTGATATCTCTGAGCTTCTGCCAGGTTGCATCCAATGTCTTTGGAGTTCTCTGGGACCTCAGCTAACATACTCTCCAGTGTCTGTTCCAACTTTGCTTGTTTGCTAGGGTTTTTCATGGCAGTCACATTGATCTTCTTTAGTGGCATTGATCTTCTTTGGTGGTCTGTGGCATCTTTTGAGGCACTTTGGTGAGAATTGTAGCGACATGATCCTTCTCACAAGCAAATGGTCCTACCCTACCCCTTACTGTCTTGGCTCATCCTTAGCCTTGTCAATCCAGTAGTAGTAGGTGGAAGCGAGGTCAGGGGCTGTACTATTGGGCCATACACAGAATGGAGTCCTTCCCACCTTCTCAAGGTGGGACTTATCAGTAAGTCTGGTTTCACTGAGGGCAGCAGTGTCTATGTTATACCTCTTCAATGTTTTGGCAATAAGGGCTATTATTCATTCCAGTCTTTGGTCATTGTCAAGAAGAGTTCTGACATGCCATAATCCAAATGTCAATCTGTGAATCTTTGTTTTTTTTCGATCACTGAGTTAGATGACCAGCCAGGAGAAGTAGCCTGACAGGTATAGAAAGAGCAAGCTGTGCTTAGGCTTCTTTTTCAGCCCAAGAGCAGCACTGTGCCTAAAAGGGCCTGCTCTGTCACCTCAGGAGGATACAAGCTCCATACTGCCCTGATCTGTGGAGAACAACCATCACCCTAAGGCCACATGTGCAAAGGGTTGTGACTAAGGACTGCCAGCAGCATCCTTTGCCTGTCCCCATCACCACTTCCCCATCACCACAGGACTCTGGTAAGCAGATTGGGTTAAATGTTAAATGAGTTGAGGCTGAACAATCTGTACTATGAATGCATTTATGTGAGAGGTTTGTGCAGAGCCTCTCTTGCCCAAGCAGCAGAGCAGTTGGCAGACCTGAGGGTCTGTACGGGAAGAGTGAGATGTTCCCGCCTTCCAGTAGTCTTGGGTCACAGCATAGGTAAGTGTAAGTAACTCCTAAACCTCCCTGCCAGGATGATGGTGAAGTCTTCATTGACAATGCTGCAGAACACATTAGTGTTTGTGGAGAGCATGGTGATGACACATATGCCTTCTGATGGCATATGAGGGCAACCTGCATTATATACGCAGTCGTTGGCCAGTCACTTCACCCATGGGCAGATGAAGCTCTTTAGCTCAGGTTGGCAATTCATTTAGGAGAAGGACAACTCTGAATATAAATCCTGCACCCAGGTCAGCTGCCCACTTGTGGCATCTATTGCACCAGTGCGGCAACAGCTGCTTGCATGAGAGAATGAGACAGGGTTTGCATGAACCTCGCTCACTTAAATCCATTCAGAGTGCAGGTTGTTAAGCTTTAACTCATTTTAAACAATTATAAGTGGCGTGAACAAATTCACTCTCGCTGCAAGGCCACTTAAACATGCCTATTTTTCCTTCCTATGACTTGCCTCCATTCAGTGGATCAATCCAAGCTAACTAATGTTCTTTTTTTCCTCATCATCTCCACCCCACTGGGGATGACATCTGACTGACCAAGCACATCAACGTTTCTGTACGAGTGCTCCGGTCCCTCTGTCTGTCAGGATCCTGCAACATCACCGTGCCCTTGGTCTAGACAATAGTGGTGATCTTCTCTTTAAGAGGGGCACAGATCTATATTCCCACTAGTAACACTACTTACCTATGCCATGCTGAGGAACTAGACACCTTTTTTAGGATTCAGACTCAGATTTCCTGCACTGCAATATAAAAGCAACCACTGGTCCATCATTCTGACAACCGTTAGAGAGAAAGGGTGTTCTAAATGATAAGTTTAGTATCTCTTGCTTCTAATGATTTCCATCATGGCACAGTATAATTTTTTCCTGTATGGAAAAAGCTATAAATAGGCACTTATACAGAATATGAACTATTCGGAATTCTCCCCGATGATCATTCTTTTCTAATGCTTCATGTGTAGAGGAGTAAATCTACTTCAATATGTAGGCAGAAGAAAAGGCTGAGTACTTCTCTGAAACTTTATTTTGTGTTACATAAGACTGGTAGATATTTATATCTAGTTATTTCCTTGATATTGAAGATGCTATGAGTTTTAAGTGTCCCTAGATATTTGGATTATTATAAGGAAAAGCAACAATGAGTTTTACTTCCTAATTAACAATTGCACATCCAGAATTTGATAGTAATTTATTTTTTCCTCAGATTTTTCATTTCCAAAGGTTTACACTTTTCTTGTAGAATTTTGCAAACACCCAAAATAAATTGCTTGTTTTTTTAAAAATAGGTGTTTGGCCTTTATAAAACAAGATGATCTTCATTAGAATATAACTATATCACTGATCATGAAAAACTTGATTCTGGTTTTTAATAGCTTTCACTTATTTTAACTATGCTTAGCCACAAAAAAGCTTCTAGAGAGGTCAGAATATTAGTGGAGTTCACCAACAGACTTCTTGATACCTCATCAGAGCAACATAAGGCTATATATGTGATTTTTTAGAAGCAAATATTCCTACTAGGAATTGGTCTATATAATTTGTATTAACAAGATTGGCTAACTTCTAAGATATACATTTATGGGCTAATCCTGATTTCTATTGCACTTGTGGTGTGTGTGCGTGCAGAAGTGAGGGTTCACCAAATGTTTTCTCCTTAGCAATGAGTTAAGGCAAGATATCTCTGAAGCTCACAGGGGTGGACAGGGAGTTGTGGTCAGGTAACTTGCCATCCTGCACACTATATTCCCAAGCAGGTGTCGTGTGCAGGTTAGGGGGCATCTGGCCATCCATTTGGTTCTTATATTTGCTAGCAAGTACCAACAGATGGAGGACGCAAACAGTGGCTCCTATATTCAGAGGAGTAGCTCATATGTGCACCTCAGTGTGTTGCTCAGTTCACTCCCCAAAAAGACTGCCTTGCAATGACAGGATTGCTATTGCAGAGTGTGCACCAGCTAACATCTCTGCTTCTCATCACTGCACCAGGCAAGCTCTTACGGATCACATTTCTTATTGAAATAGCTTGTATATATTAGCTGAGTGATATGCATTCAGGCTTGATGTCCAAAACCAATATATAATCTTAGCTTTGACAAATTCTTATTTCCCTGCATGTCCTCCATCTGCAGAGGAACATAAAAATTATGCAGATTCTAAATTACTTATTTTTTCACTGTCCATAATTAAGATTGCCCAACACTTCCTGTTATAAGACCCTAGTTTCAGTTGCTTATAGCTTTAAGTTGGGCGAAATCTTTCATGTTCCTGTCAGCTTAGAATGATTACATTAGAGAGTTTACAGTGGTGCAGCTGTATGGCTGCAGCTCTGCTGCTGTAAACTCTCTAGTGTAGCCATCGCCTAAGAGGAAAGGTGGTATTGAAGTTGCTACACTAACTCCATACTAACCAAGGATTTCCTTATGGATACTGATCCTAAGGAGCTGCTTCAGACCTTGGAGCAACAGAGAGCATCAAAAGCAGCGTCCAGGATCAGAACCAGCAATACTGTCCTAATGCAACAAATAAGCAACAACTCTAGTAAAACCCAAGAAACAGAGTGGTTCATCAGAGAGCAGCATCTTAGAGTCACAAACGCACACAGAATGGATTGTAAATGTAAATTCAAAGGAAGAAAATCATTGTAAGTCAACCAGTTTCCAGTTCTCCATCCTCAGGCAATGATTCAGAAACAGCAGCTGGGCCTCCAGTTTTTTTGGTTAAACAAACACCTTCATTTCCTCTGGGTTTCAGAAAACAAACATTGACTGCTGAAATTCACCTTCAGCTTTGCTCTGTGTAACATAATACTATTCATCCTCAGCTCTCACAATAGTTTCTAACAGTGCAAAACCTTGGCATCGTTTCAGAGAAGGTGAAAATGATCTGGGCATGTCTACACTTTAGAGATCAGTACCTCTTGCAACAGTGAAAATTTTGTTTCTGACACCTAGTAATTAACGTAATATGAATATAGTTCAGAACCAATACATTTTCCCCCCCATTAATGTTCTAGCTGAGAGAAATCTAACTGGTGCCTGTCATGGGGTATACAAACCCCACACTGAGCCAAAAGGGGTTAAAGGCCAGTACTGGGCCCATGTTGCCCTGCCCCTCCAACCCTGCAGAGCATGCTCCAACTGGAGAAAGAGTTGAAACGGGAGAAACCCAGCTCAGAAGGGAAAAGGCTGGGGGGAAGGAGGACAGATCTACCCTGAAGGCTGCTGACAAGGGTGCTGCGGAAGCCTCCCTGAGGGAAGTGAGATTATATGCTCAGCCCGGTTGAGGCTGACAGTTTGGTTACCTTTTATTTTTACCTTATCTGGGACTGAAAGCGAAGAGAGGAAAGCGGCCATAGGAAGTGACCCAGGGAGGGTAACTCAGAGGCCACCTTCAGAGACTAGATATTGTTGACTCTCCTAGGGCCCTGGCCACAACCCAGTGGAATGGGCAGGCCCGGGCTCCCCTACCACTGCCCCCACTACAGGAGGGACTAGAACCACTGTACTCCTCACCACACTGCAGAGTAAAGGAGGACTAGGCTAACCCACCACTAAAAGGCTGACCCACAAAAGGGGGGGGAGAACTAGTTGAGCTAACCACTAGGCTACCTAACCCACCAAGGACTATTATATGTGGTTGTGAATGGTGGCCCTATAGTGTCCCAGGCTTGATAGTAGGCCAAGGGGGAAAAATAGGTGATGTCATAGGTGCTGGAACTAGGGGTGCTGACGTATCCCCTGGTTTGAAATGGTTTCCATGGTATACAGGGTTTACAGTTTGGTTCAATGGCTCTCAGAACCCCCACTATACAAATTGTTCCAGCTCCCGTGCTAGATGTCAAGAAACTGTTAAAATGGGTTCTCAAGAGCCAACAGCAGCATGCTGTCCGGCAGCAGCAACAGCAAATTGTTCCAAAGGCTCTAGCAGCTTGCTGTCCAACAGCAGCAGGCAGCACAGCAACAGCAAGAACAGCAGCAGCAACTCATCCTGCAAATGACGATGCTCCTACAACCACCCAGGATGACCTCAAGCGTAACCCAGGAAGGGGAAATGCCAATCCATGCCCACCCATCCTGGTAAAGTTGACCACTGACAACCCTGATGTGTTCCTTGTCATATTCAAGAGGGTGGCTGTCCTGGCCTGATGGCCCAAGGAGAGCTAGGTCACCCTTCTGGCCCTCTACCTGACTGGAGTGGCCCAGACAACATATCAGGATCTCGGTGCAATGACTGCCCAAAACTACATGCAAAGCAGTCATCCTCAATGCCTTCAGCATCTCACTGGAAACCTACCAACAACAGTTCCACTTTGAGAAATTTCCCCGTGGCATGCGGCCACAGGCAGTCACCCAGAGCCTGAAGGAGCACTGCTGGTGGTGGTTCCAGCCAGAGGGATGTACTGGGGTTCAGGTGGGAGTCATAGAACAATTCACCCAAATCCTTCCAGTGGGGCTGGGGGGAGGCATGAGTGGGTGGAGAGACATCAACTGGAAAGTTTGGCAGAGGCAGTGTCATTGGCAGAGAACTACTGATGTCCCTTGGGCTGGAGGCTCAAACACTGAAAGTCAGCCCTGTGCGCTTCTGGTCCCTACAGAGCGCTGATGCCCAAATCCTACCAAGGTCAACTAGGGGAGCTTGGATACCCAAACCTAATGGAGAGGGGGGCAAAGGCTAAGAGAAGAGCCTGGAAATCCAACCCCACTTAATAAGAGGGCTCCTGCAAGCCTGGACAAACAACGTTATGCAAAGGGATCTCCGCCTTGGGAGAATCAACCAAGAAACCCACTCCTTCCATTGGGAGCTGTTTCGCACGTGGTCAACAAGGACATTTCAGAAAGAACTGCCCATTCATGGACTGTAGTTACAGGCAGGCCTGGACAGCCAATAACAGGGCTCAGAAGAGGGGCCTTGCAAAGATGTTGGTCTCAGTATAAATAGATAGAATAACAGTAGAAGTCTTTAAATCATGTTTTGAGGACTTTAGTAACTCACCTAGATGTTATGGATCTATTACAGGAGTGGGTGGGTGAGGTTCTATGGCCTGCAGTGTGCAGGAGAGCAGACTAGATGATCATGATGATCCCTTCTAGCCTTAAAGTCTATGAGTCTATGGGTCTACATAGGCTGATAGTCTCAGACTGTAGCCAGATCCTGGTCCAGAAGAGGCTGGTGGGAACCGGAGGTAAAGCTGAGGATATACACTACCTCTGTAGGACACAGGTCATAAGACTTCCCTGTATTGATTCCTTCAAGACCAAGAACCATGCTTGAACAAGAGCATATCTTTTAGAGAAAAATTTCCAATCTTTATTTAAAAATTTCCAGTGATGGAGAATCAACCACAACACTTGCCATGTTGTTCCAAAAATTAATTACCTTCACTGTTAGAAATTTACCCCTTATTTCTAGTCTAAATTTATCTAGTTTAAACTTCCCGCCATTGGATCTTGTTATATCTTTGTGTGCTAGACTGAAAAGCCATCTGTCATCAAATTTCTGTACACCATTTAGGTACTTATAGACTGTGATTAAGTCACCTCTTTAACCTTCTCTCTGATAAGCTAAATAGATTGATCTCTTTAAGTCTTTCACAATATGGCATGATTTCTAATTCTTTAATTGCCCTCATGGCTCTTCTCTGAACCCTCTCCAATTTTTCAGAATCCTTTTTGAAGTGTGGATACCCCACCTGGACATGTTATTCCAATAGCAGTCACATCACTGCCAAATATAAAAGTAATATAACTTCTCTACTCCTATTCACCATTGCCCTGTTTATACATCTTCATTCAATAAAAACAGGAGCAACATGTAGAAAAGTTCCTGTTCTTGATGCAGGAAGGGAGCTGAATATTCATGTTGGGATCTGCTTGTCTTTGGATCACAACCAGAGACAAGCATGTTATCCCTATTGGGAAAGGACTTAACCGGTAGAACCACACTAGGAGGAGCACTTGATAGAGCACTTGTACTGTTGAGTGAGAACTGTTCTCAAAGAGTCTGTCAATACATTATCTTTCCCTAGTAATTGACACATTGGATCCATGCAGTCAGGTTACTAATCTTTAAGAACAGGAAATTTCCCTGACAGAGATATGTGTAAAGAAATAGATATGTGTCCAAGGCACAGAAGGGGGAGTACCACCGGAACTTCTAGAGAGATTAGAAAGAGCTCTGTCTCTGGAACCCAAAAGGTGTGTACAATGTACCTCATGGTGTTAGTACAATCAGATAATATTTGGCAGTCCTGTTGTCCAGAGTGTATGACAGGTGGCAAACCTCATTCACATTGTGGCAAGAAAGTAAAGTTCATACAGTGTTAAGTGAAGGTGATCAATGTCTCAGTCCTTAGGTATGACTGTTCCTTCCAAGATGGGATCTCAGAATTAACAGAGCTGAGATGAAAGTTTTAGCCTCATTCTAAGGGAGCCTCTGATCCAGGAATCAGTTCTTAGCCTGTTAGATCCTCAGCAACTCTATTCTTGTAAATTTGGTTCTGAGCAGCTGAATTTCTGCTGGACAGCTTAGCCCAAGAGAACCTCAACAGTTCCTACCGAGAACCAAGGGAATCGACAGTTCTGGAACTAAGTAAATAGCCTTTTAAGACTTCTGCTAGTAAGAGAGTCTAAGAGTGGATCCACCCTTCTCTTCTTGCCTACAGAGTGAGGGTCTGATAAGTGGAGCAGTGGAAGGGGAAAGGCCCTCTCCCAGGCAAGCAAGGTACTGAGTGTGTCTGCCTGAAAATGGCCAAACAGAAAGCACAATGTGAAAATACTGTCCTGTTATTGAGAGATCTATCATGATGGATCTGATCAAAAGCTTGTAATGCATTTCCCCTTTTCTCTGTTGTGAGGATTTCACACTGGATGTACTTGCTCACACCACTATGAAGGTCAGAGAATCAGTAAGGCAAGCAGTTCAGCAAAGATCATGGTGTTGGAACTACAGTACCAGACTCCACTGACCTGGGAGGATCTGAGGTCTTGGTGATACCGAACCACTAGACAAGTGACTCTCAATAGACAAAGGTGTCAGATACTCATGCTGGCTGGATCCCAGACAACCAGATTCTTTCTTGGCAATGGTGCTTGGCAGTCCTTCATGTATGACTGTTGTATCTGGATCCAGGCTCTGGTCCTGGATCCATGTTTGACTGCTAGATCCAGATGAAGGCTTGGTTTTTTGCTCTAGATCTGGATCCATACTGTTAACCACAGATTTGTACTCAGCAGTCAAATCCAGATTGTTTTTTTTCAAGCAATGAATCTGTGCTTGGCTGACAGTTTTCCTATTTATTTAAGCCAAAGCTTACCTCAGCTAATGCAAGGCGTTATGGGATACTTAGCATAAATAAACAGGATTATAATAAAGGTACAGGCCAATTTGGGCTATATAACTGTTATATTAATGCTTAATATACATACTTAAATGCCTGGAATATATATTGCAGATAATATTATCAGCATAATATTAGTCAACAACGTAGAGCTCTGACAACAGAACCTATTACTGGATCTCTAAACACAATCATATATGAAAAATTTCGGAAATCCTGCATTTTGTCTTAATAAAAGATGCATTTTATTCAATACTTTTCCCTAAAATGCTCACTTTCCATATCTGAGCTCTACCAGGTAGAAATTAAGAAAAATAATAAACATTCTTACTATATTGTACATAGACCGAAAATACTTGATAAGTTACCTTACAGTAAATTTCAGCAAATAAATGTCACCTCCATTACAATGAACGGTCCTACTGCAGTAGCTAACTTTTCAACACTATATTCTCTGCAGGCACTCAAAGAATTGCAAAGACTTTCATACTCCTCCCACCATCTTGTTTCTCTACATACTTCTAGACACTTTTGCAAAATAAAAAAGCTTGAGAATTATTCTTCTAACTAAAGAAGTTATATGCCAATAAGGAAGATAATTGGTACTGATAAAATTGAGGATTGACATTGAAGATTCTATAATAATGTTCTTATATAACAGAAAAAAAATGCAGAGACAACGTATATAGCTTTCTCTTTGACTTTCCATGACAACGCTATACCAGTTTTTGTTATTAACCCTCAGCATTGGGATTTCTAATGCACTAAGTTGCAGACAGCAAGTACTGAGGCATTAACATCTTTGTGGTAGACAACATTATCAATAAGGGTGACTCAGGAAAGGCATAGAGAAAGCATTTATGAAGGGGGTGACAATATTTAACGAACAGACAAAAGCTGTAAAGTGTACAGGTTTTCAAGAAGATGGTATCCTTAATATATGCACAAGGGTATTTTCCTCATGTTTCACAACTAAATATCACATTGTATGAACTTTAATAGAATACCTTTGGCACAGGTAGGCCACATCCCTAGACCAAGACTATCGTGAGGATAGCAAAATGTGGATACTCAAAAAAGGAAGATAAAATGCAGATTCAGACAGAGCTTTCGAACTCCCACAGGAACTAAGGACCATCACAAACCTCACCATCTTCCACTCCAAGTGCAAGGCGCATTTGACCTTGCCTTCTCTAACAAACAGCAACATTTGTGGGTGTCTACTGTTGTGACAATTGGTCTATAACTTTTGCCTGGTTGGGAAATGAAGTCAAGTTACATCGCCATCCGTACCAGCTGCAGCTGAATCCCAAACACCACCTGAGATGAAACTGGACCAAACTTCAACAGCAGCAGCTCCAGCTCATCTCAACTTACTTTTTCTCCTTTCCTCAAAAGGACAGTTATTATCAGCTTTGATACCATCTAAGAGACTGTCAAACAAGGGGGTTTTCCTTCTAAAACTCTCTCCTGCTAAAGGGAAAGGAAACAAGAAATGTTAAGATAAAAGCATTACTTAATACTTTAACTTCAAACTGTTTTTACTTCTTTTCTCTATCTTTAATAAAAGGTTAAAAAGATTTGTAATGATATGTTTGCCATGGTACTTAGCAAGCTGAGGTTTCTGTATACAAAACTCCATTAACACCATTTAATGTTGGACAGTGTCTTATGAGCAAGAATGCCAACCTCAGGGCAGACTGTTAAGAAGCAGGGTACAAACCCCAAACTGGTTGTGAATTCTATAGTAGAACCTCAGAGTTACAAACACCAGCGTTACGAATTGACCATTCAACCACACACCTCATTTGGAACCAGAAGTATTCAATCAGGCAGCAGCAGAGACCCCAAAAAAGCAAATACGGTACAATACTCTGTTAAACATAAACTACTAAAAAAATTAAAGGAAAGTTTAAAAAAAAAGGATTTAACAAAGGAAACTATTTCTGTGCTGTTTCATTTAAATTAAGATGGCTAAAAGCAGCATTTTTCTTCTGCATAGTAAAGTTTCAAAGCTGTATTAAGTCAATGGTCAGTGGTAAACTTATGAAGAAATAATAACGTTTTGTTCAGAGATACACCATTCCCTAGGTATTCAAAACTGTGAGGTTCTACTGTAAATAGATTTCACCAACCAAGCAACAAGTCTAAATGCCTCAGGCACTGGACAGCCTTAACATGGAGTTCCAGACAGGCTCCTTGGACATTCCAATCTGTTTTGCCACCCAGGCATGCTTGACTCTGTGATAGATGGTCACTTTACACCAAAGATCACAAAATATTCAGATTACTCCCAGTCCCAAAGTCACTTACCTCAGGTCCAGTTGCATCTTAGATCTCACACCAAAGACAATGTTAGCAACCAATCCTGTAACAAACTAACTAAAGGTTTCTTAACTAGGCAAAGAATTGAGTTATTTACAAAGTGTGACAGACCCAGACCAGTGAGGTACAGGAGTCTGGTAGAGGGCAAATATACTGGTCACTGGATGAATAGTTTTCTGTTCCCTGAGTGACCAGAGCACGGGCTGTACTAGAGTAATCAGGAACCTGCTAGAACCAGTTAAGGCAGGCAGGCTAATTAGGACAGCTGGAGCCAATTAAGAAGAAGCTGCTAGAATCAATTAAGGCAGGCTAATCAGGGCACCTGGGTTTTAAAAGGAGCTCACTTCCGTTTGTGGTGCGAGTGTGAGGAGCTGGGAGCAAGAGGCGCAAGGTGCTGAGAGTGACAGGGAGAGCGTGTGCTGCTGGAGGACTGAGGAGCACAAGCGTTATCAGACACCAGGAGGAAGGTCCTGTGGTGAGAATAAGGAAGGTGTTTGGAGGAGGCCATGGGGAAGTAGCCCAGGGAGTTGTAGCTGTCATGCAGCTGTTACAGGAGGCACTATAGACAGCTGCAGTCCATAGGACCCGGAGTAGAGGGCGGGCCTGGGTTCCCCCCCAAACCTCCCAATTGACCTGGACTGTGGGTTCTTCCAGAGGGGAAGGTCTCTGGGCTGTTCCCCAACCCACATGGTGAATCTCTGAGGCAAGAAAATCCGCCAATAAGCGCAGGACCCACCAAGATAGAGGAGGAACTTTGTCACAAAAGTTAAAGCTGGTAAGCATACACACACACAAATGAGATCCATTCTTAAATTCAAAATGTAATGAAAGCTTCTATAATAAGCAAGCTTTTATGTCCTTTAGGTCTAACCCAAGCCAAGAAGCTTATCTCTTGCTTATGTTAAGGTACCTTTGCCTTATGTTTGTTTATGTTAAGGTACCTTTGGAGTCCAAACAGCATAAAAATACCCTAATTCCTTCTGGTCAGTGATTTTTATCACCACCTCCCTAGACTCCAAGCAGATGGGATAAGCACTTCTGCACGTGGGTGGGTGGGTGGAGCAATCAAAGTCTCTGTTCCACAATGGCCCATTTGGATTCACTAGACATTCCTGGTGGGCAGGAGATAACTTCTGTAGGAATCCAGAATGTTGCATTAGGTGAAGTTGTTTTCCCTGTTTGTTGAGTTACAGAGTTTCAGAACAAACATTTTACAGTTATAGAGCAAACACTTAAGTATTACCTTATAGCATGGGATACAAATTGTATAAGTAGGATTAATACATGCAGCATCCTACAAGCATTTCATAAAGTCTAAACACATTCTTGTAACGCTAATATCTGTTTTAAATGTACTAACCCACAGGTAAGACAGACTGATTTCCAGCTATGCATTTATCAATGTTCAGTGAGGCCTGGGGCCTTGGCATGAGCTGGCACCTGGTCTGCCAGCATCACAGACAGACAGTGACTGGGTAATCTTAGCACCTTTGGCCAAATTATTCTATCTGAATTAATACAACAGTACACACACACGTTTCCAAAACAAAACACTCCACTTCACATACGTTTCCTGCAGAGAGGATGAAAGAACAAACATGTGAGAGATATTATAGTCTTGTTACTAAATGCAATACTGGAAGGCATTCAGATGCTGTGGGGATGAGTGCAGTATAAGAACCTAAAACAGACTAGGTATTCAACTCACCCTCCCCTCCGCTAATCCTCAAATCAAGAACTCAAATTGCAGATCAAATTTACAGATCTTTGGGACTTAACTTCCTCTCCCAGGGAAAGAGGTAGGGCAGCTTTTCACCCTTTTGACTTAAAAAACAGAGTACCACTTAAATCAATATGCTGTCTTTTACTGAAATTGTATTTTAAATTGTATTTAAAATTAAGATTGGTGAAGTGTGCTGAGACTCAATGAATTGAAAATGCAAGTCCTTTTCATATTCTTAAAGGAGATTACCCAGCCTCTCCTCACTCAGTCACTTGTAAAAGCTCCCGTCATGAGCACCACATCAGCCAAGTTTCTACGTCACCCAAACATTTTATCGAAGGAAAGCAAAAAAACTCATTCATACTAAATTAACATCTTCCTCTTTGTCTCCCAGTGTATCTGGTTTCTTTGTCTGTACTTTAGATCATAAGCTCTCAAAGGACAGGGACAGGAAAGTTCCTTACCCAATAATAGCCTGTGTGCTAGCAGTGTCTCTGACCTTTCTGCTACATATAGGCTATTCCCCACTGCCTATAATTTCTGGAGGCATATCAAAGCAGTAGCACAGCTGCGCTAACCACACCCCTTCTCCCACTGACTGCCAGATGATTTATTCCAAAGCTGTGTAAAAACTTGCAAAAAATAATTAGCAACCAATTCCAATGCCAATCAAGTATCCATATACAGTAAGTCCTTGTTTTAAACTATCCAAATAAAAATGTTGACCCTTGGCTGGAGAACTGTCCATGCTGGATAGAATGAAAATTATTGGATAAGAAATTTTCCATTCTGCGGCCTAGCATCTCCCACAATTCTGCTGTGTATGGGAAGCAGTGTGAAGGGGACAAGAGTAGGGAGGGGTAAGAGACCCAATGGAAAGAAAAAGGAACCACGGACCAACAACTGAATCACCATCCTGCAGAAGTCAGAAAGTCCACTCCATGGTGTCTCATAAAAGGTATTAGCCAATGTCCATGTTGCTTCTCTGAAAATTTTGGCAGCAGAAGCACATACTTTCGGCCCATGAGGTTGCCAAGGATCTTGTAGAATATGCCTCAATTCCTTCTGGTACAGGCACTCAAGATGCCTTTTGAGCCATCCTGCCAGAGCTACTAGCTTGGATACTCTAAGGACTGATACACTGCTCTACAGCCAAAATGCTTCTGAAATAAATGTAATCAAACTTTACTAATTCTGGGTCACTGAGAACGAAAATGATGCTTAAAATTGTTGATTGGCTCTAGTTTTCAAGATATGCTATTGGGTCAGTATATAAAACCCTTGACTTGGGAATGGCGGAGGATAAGTGAGTTATAAAGGGAAGGGATCTCAATTTAAACCAGAAATGACTAAAATATATCTTTGACTGGATCTATGAATAAATCTATGACTGGGTTTGGACAATACTTGCTTTTTAGGCAAAACAATGAATGATGCAATCTGAAGCTGGTATTGCGTCATACATGATATGAATTGCATCATGTTATTCCTAGAAGTCATGGATGATGCAATCATAACGAAGCTTACATCACTCTGCTGAACAAATTGCCCTATATCAGCTCTAGAAATCACACAGTGTCGTGCTCTCTTATTTGTCAGTGTTTGATTTTGCAAAGGGACACATTTATGTTTAGCCAACGTGAGCAGAAATGCCTTGAACTTGTGTGAACAGTGCAGATAACTTCTGCTATGTTTGTGGTGAAGTGACTTTTGCATCACAAAAGCGCAGTATAACCACTATGGTTAAGAAAGCCTATCACCTTTCTTTTGGCTGCAAAATTGGAGATCAGGACAAGAGGTGGGCCCCACACATATGCACACATGTGCAACAAATCTTTGCCAGTGGTTGAACAGGAAAAGGAAATCTATGCCTTTTGCAGTGCCAATGATTTGGAGAGAGCCAACAGATCATACCAGCAATTGTTACTTCTGCATGGTGCCTCCAGTTGGGAAAGGTGTGTCAAAGAAGAAAAAGTGGACTGTGCATTATCCAAACATTCCATCAGCTATACGCCCAGTACCCCACATAGAAGGACTGCCGGTTCCTGATGCACCAGAATCATTCTCACTTGAGTCAGACGAGGAAGAGGAAGAGGATGAAACTTCTGGTCCTGAACCATCAATGTCACAGGACCCACATTTTCTCCCATCCTCCTCCTCTGAACCACACTTCATAACACAAGGTGAACTGAATGACCTCGTCAGGGATTTGGAACTACCCAAGAGTAAGGCAGAGCTTTGGGTTCCAGACTACAGCAGTGGAATCTCCTGGCAGGTGATGTTAGGGTTTCCATGTTTCGTGACCGTCAAAAGGATCTTGTCCCATTCTTCTTCATGGAAGGTGATCTTGTAGCCTGCAACAACATTGATGGTGTGATGGCAGCCCTCAACATCGTTCACGATCCAGATGAGTGGAGACTGTTCATTGATTCATCGAAGATGAGTCTTAAAGCTGTTTTACTGCATAATGGCAATGTTTTGCCATCAATTCCAGTTGATCATGCAGTCCATATGAAGGAAACCTATGACAACATGAAACAACTTTTGAGGTGCATAAACTATGACCAACATCAGTGGCAGCTTTGTGGAAATTTGAAGGTTGTTGCTCTCTTGCTTGGTCTGCAGACTGGATACACTAAGTACTGCTGTTTTCTCTGCGAATGGGATAGTCGTGCAAGAGATTCCCACTACATCAAGAAAGATTGGCCACTCTGACAGTCATTGGAGTCTGGGAGGAAAAGTGTTCAGCATCCACCACTTGTTTGAATCAAGGAAAGATTTTGTTACCACCCTTACACATCAAGCTGGGTCTGATGAAGAACTTTGTCAAGGCCATTGACAAAACACAAGCAGCTTTCAAGTATCTCCGTGGAAAATTTCCAAGGTTAAGTGAAGCTAAGATAAAGGAAGGTGTCTTTGTTGGTCCTCAGATTCGTGAACTTCTTCGAGATGATGCATTTGACCATGCACTGCGTGGCAAGGAAAAGACGGCATGGAAAGCCTTCCAGTTAGTGGCAATAAATTTCCTCGGAAACAACAAGGCAGAGAACTACACGTTGTTGGTGGAAAACCTCCTCAAGGCATACAAAAGGCTTAGTTGCAACATGTCACTAAAGATACATTTTTTGCACTCTCATCTAGATTTTTTTCCACCGAACTGCGGAGCAGTGAGCGATGAGCACGGCGAGCGATTTCACCAGGACATTGCAATAATGGAGAAACGCTATCAGGGCAAATGGAGCCCATCAATGGTTGCAGACTATTGCTGGACAGTGACAAGAGATCTCCATTTAATGAATACAAGAGACAAGCCAAGAAGCGCCGAGTAGACACTGAATAGGACTAAACTATGTACATAATAGTTTTTTGCCTTTTGTTTCATAATAAATTTTATTTATATAAAACTCTTTTGCTGATTTTTAAAGTGTTACATAAACAGGATAGGTGAAATCTTATCATGTAAAGCAACCATAAACACATGAAAAGACCTAAGTTTACAATTTATGATTAAAACTCTACTATCTACACAATATACATAGACATAAAATGTAAAAACTTAAATATCTTAGAACCAGTAGCCAATCACTTGTTTTAATTGTCATATTTGAATTCAGCACATCAAAATACATAATAAATAGCACATTTTATCTCTGAAGCAGGAGACTTCTCAAAAATTGTAGACCAGTGATATCTTGGGTGAAAGAAAATGAATAGAGCGCCCAATCTCCTTGTGGATTCTGTATGCTTGATATGAGTCTTCAGTGCTCTTCTGACATCCAAGATGTGCCATAGTCTCTGTCAGTTACTGTGGGGTTGAACAGAATGAAGGGAGAACAATCTCCTGCTAGGCACATAAAGGAGATTTCACTTTAGGCAAGAACATTTCTGGAGTTCTAAGCACCACTTTGTTCTCACTGAACACACAGTGACATTCCTGCATAAATAAGGCTGCCAGTTCTGAAACTTGGCGGGCAGACGTAATGGCAACCAGAAAACAGATTTTGAGGAAGAAGGTAAAATGGCGATACAGATATCAGAGGTTCAAAGGGATGAGTGGTTAGGGATTTCAACACCAGTGGTAGGTCCCACTTAGGAAAGAACCATCTAACTGCTGGTCTGGACAGTCTAACTGCTCTGAGGAACCTGGATACTGAGGGTTCTCGGCCAGAGAGCCCGAGGATCCTGCAAACACTACTGAGGACTGACACCTGGAGTGCTATGGTGATTGGCTGAAGTCCCTTATCCATTTCTTCTTGGAAGAAGTCCACAATAACTTGACTCCCAGGATCTCTTGGATTTACTCTGTGCTCTTGACACCAAACACTGAATTTGGTCCAGATGGGGGAATAAGCTTTTAGAGTGGAAGCTCTCCTAGAAGAGAGCAGAGTCCCTAAACACTTTGTAAGATAGGCTAACTGCAGCTAATGCTTCCCTTTTGTTATCCTGGTAAGGGTATTCCACAGGGAGCTACTGATTTTTAACCACCAAACCCCACCCTACAGATTTGCACTCCCTCCCGTATCTATCACCAAGGGTGATCTATACTGTAAGGGCCACTTAATGATCTTTCCAATGTTGTTTATACCATTAGCTAATTATTGTAAAGTGCTTTGGATAAAAACGCTATATAAAAATAACTTAATAATAGAAGATTTTTTGTTCTACAAATAAAAGCACACAACTCATATTTTAATATCAGTAGTCTTACCTTTCTAATGCGATAGATGTGCCCTCTCCACCCCCACTGCGGCAGCCCCAGAGCGGGGGCTGGGAAGGAGAAGGGTCTCTCCCCTGCCACAGCAGCCACAGAACACATGCTGGGAAGGAGGGCAGTCTCTCTTCAGCAGCCGGAGCCCTGGAGCTGGGGAAAGTTGCCTCTCCGGCCGCCGCAGCCCTGCATGTCCCAAATTCCCCCCACCCTCTCTTCTCACCCCACTGCCCCCTCCCACCTACCCCCTAGTCTCCCCAAGGCCACCACCTCACCTTACACATGTGTCTTCTCCAGGGTCCAGACATCTAATTAGTGGAGCCATGCCTGCACGGCTCCACTAATTAGGTGGGTGTCCCTTAATTCTCATGTGCCGCCGCCCAGGCGTGCACCTTAGAGGGAAATATCCGCGGACCACCTGAACAGTGGTCCGCGGATCAGTTTGACAACCTCTGATGTAAATAATGATGAGGACAGGACAGTCATACAGAGTAATCTAAATCACTTGGAAGCTGGGTCCATTCAAACAAAATGTGTTTTAATACAGCCAAATGCAAAGTTATACACCTGGAATCCTGTGTACAGTTCTGGCATCCACATTTTTAAAAGGATGTCAAAAAACTGGTTAGGGTGCAAAAGAGCCATAAAAATGATTTGAGGGCTGGAAAAAAATGTTTTACAGTGAGATACTTTAAAGTTCAATTTGTTTAGCTTATCAAAAAAGGAGATTGAGGGGTGACTTGATTATATTGTACAAGTACCTTCATAGGGAGAAAACAGTGGATACTAAAAAGCTCTAATCTGGTTGAGAAAGGCATAAGAACCAATGGCTGGAAGCTGAAGACAGGCAAATTCAAATTAGAACTAAGGCACAAATTTAACACAAAGGGTGAATAAACACCAGAAAAAACTACCATGGGAAATGGTGGCTTATTGTCTTGATGTCTTCTAAGAAGACTTGATGTCTTTCTGGAAGACATGCTTTAGCCAAATACAAGTTAGTGGGCTCAACACAGGAGTAGCTGGGTAAAATTCAATGACCTGTGACATCCAAGTTAGACTAGATACCTAATGCTCCCTTCTGGCCCTAAACTCTATGAACAAGCTATTGATCCAAAGCGCCTTCCTTTGGCAGAGCGAGAGTATGTGGACTGGTAGCAATCACCGGAGAGCTTCCATTCTGCGGTTCCTGAGCTAGTCTACTCAGAGAGAACCACAGCTTTGAGTTCTCCCATTCCATTTGGCTTTCTCTGCCACAATGGAGGACAAATGGAGAGAAGGATACCAGCAGGTGGTGCTATTTGGGGACTGAAATTTCAGTCTTCTAAAGGAGAGAGAAAAGAGAAAATGCTCACTAATGCCCCCAAATCATCTCTGTTGGTAGGGTATTCCAGAGTCTTGGGCCTGCTACTCAGATGGTTGTTTTTCTGCCTCCCTGAAGTTTTTACCTCAATGCTATTAGTCAGTTTGTGCCAGATGATTGTAACTGTCATGATGGATCCTAGATGGAGAAATGATCTTTGACATTGCGTGAGCCTATCCATAAAGGGCTTTGTAGATCAAGACCAAAACCCTGAATTGGATCAAGAAGCCAAAGGGGAACCATGTGCAGATTGTGGAACACTGGCACAAAGATGCTTTCTTCATCTGATCCTGTTTCAAAGATGAGCTATTGTCCATGCTGTTATGCAACACATATAGCTTCCTTGTGAACTTCTTTATCCAGACCTAGGTAAACACTCCAATCTGAAAGTAATAAGTGCATGAACTATTGTAGTAAGTGTTTGTGAGGAAGGGATGGGATCTCTCGGTTAGCCAGAGATGAGGGGAGAAGCTTATGCTGACTGCTGCTATTTGAGTATCCAGAGTCAGAAATGCTTCTGTAATATATTTGGAGGATGCTTTGTAAGCTGCAGAATGATTGCACACTGAAAAAAATCTTTCACTAATAAGGTTGACAGTTACTTTTAAACGTAAAAAAATATTTGTGCAGCTTGGGATTATATTAGTTCTTTACACTGTAAAAGCCATAGCGTTCATTGGCATGATGATACAATTTCAGTCATTTTAAGATCCATTTAAAATGCATTACTTAGAAAAAAAACTGGATTATTTTTTATTCTTGTGAATATAATCAGGCAGGTTCTCATCAGCAGTTTCTCCAATAAAATGACAAAATGCATTTTGTTCTTTCCCCTATAGCAAATGTCCAAAATAATAAGATGTTTAACAAAATGAGTGGAGATTTATAGAAATAAAATAGTTCTATACATATGATAAACATTAATATTTTACTAAATTTTAAATGTATGAACTTTATCTTGATTATGCAACTGTCGGTAGCTGACAGGGCAATGGAACGAGCTATGTTGGGAATTTCCCTTCTGGATCGTATCCCAAATGAAGCGATTAGAGAACGCAGTGGTGTGAAAGATATTGTTGTGGAAAGCAGATATAATAAGATACAATTGGCGGGCCACACAGCACGGTTCACGGACAATAGGTGGACCGCAATCATTACTGAATAGTACCCGCGCGAACAGAAAAGACCACCTGGTCGGCCTCCTAGAAGGTGGGAAGATGACATTGTAAAACGTTTTGGACAAACTTGGAGAAGAAAGGCAAGAATGGTGGACGTGTTGTGATAGGCGCAGTCTTAACGACAGCTGAAGACTGATCGATCCAGGTGATACAGGTGATTTTCATAGCAGCAATACTCAAATCACATTTCGATCTGCAAACTTATGCTTGTACTAGAAACATCTAACATCACTTCAACTAAAAAAAAAAAACTTACAGTCAACGGGACTTTATGGATTGCTACTTCCACAGTTTTGGTTGCACCCTCACTGTCTTACGCATTAACATGCTGATATCACTCTCACACACTGCCCTGGAAGAAACTTAGATGTAGTCTTTTTACAGACTCTGCTAGGAAGTGCCAATAGCAGCAGTAAAGCCAAAGTCGAAACTGAAGAGGCAGCAGACCACTGTGAGCACGGAGAGGAAAAGTGAGCTTGAGCACATTTGGTGCTGTGCTCTTCAAGCCTGCTGATAACACCTTTATAAGCATGAGCAGCAGAACAGAAATCCCCTTATCTCCACACCCAATGCATAGTTTTGCTAAAAATTTTAATGTTTAATTTTAAACATTGTTTAAAGGGTGCTTTACCAGAATCTTGAATATTTTTAAAAATTGGCCAATATAAAAATAATCAAGTTGACAATGTCCTTTATATTACTGAATCAAAGGTAAATATGAAACAATGTAGTGTGTGAATGTGAAGAGCTGCATATCCCTAAATCAAATACAGTGAATGAACAGCTGAATTAAAATTTTCCAGTATAACACACACACACAGCAATATTATTTTCTTCAGAAATCAAAGTACAATAATCTTTAAAGCCATTATTTTATTTTAATAAAATGATTTTCTAACAATTTACAAACATAATTATTAATATTTTCTAGTCACACTGTAAACTTTATCAAATGCAACTAGTCGCTTTGCACTTATTTATTCATTTTTTTAATAAACTAAGAGGGTAGGGTAGAGAAATTCCATAAAATGAGCTTGTCTTTAAAAATTAAATGTGGAGTATATTATAATGTTCCTTGTTTTCAAAAGGTAACCCCCCAATAGATATACGGTCCACTTAACGTATATGAAATTGCACATTATTCAAATACATTACTCTGTACAGTAGTATATTTTGAATTGCTCATATTTTGTTAATTACTACAGGCTTCAAATAGGTAGGATCTGAGGCATTAAAAATGGTCTATTCATTCATCTCCAGTTTCACACACACTATTCCATTTTTGTAGTTCCTGGGAATCATTTATATTCCATATTCTGGCAAAAGATTTTAGCCTTTTTCTGAAAAACAAAACCACAAAAATCAAAATAAGGACATGTATTTAAATTTACAAATATATCAATTAGCCACTGAAAACATGGAAATTGTTTTAAAGTATTTTGCATGCTGTAAAAAAAGGAGCAAGACTTATGAGCTCAAAGTAAAATCTTCCAATAAGTCAAAACACTATGTTAACAGTGCCCACTGTAAATATGTGGGTAAAATTTTCTACAATATACATTTAATATTTTTGGTCACTATGATAGGCTCATGAAATGCAACAAATTATCTTCATGAGGCTGCCACGGTACAGAAAGCAACAAGCAAATGGCACAAAAGACTGAGCACAATATATGTCAATGAAGAGAAATAGGAAAGTGCTTTACATAGATAAGAATGTTAAAAACAATACCAACAGTCATTCAATAGCAGTATATATATTGATATATATATATCAACAAGTATATATTTCAGCAATGGAAGAGACTAGAAGAAATTTGAGATATATTCTCATAATTTGTAAGTAAATGCACACATCCAATTCCTTTTTTTAATTTTTGAGACCCAAGAAAGATAGTGAGTCAGAGAAACTAAGTAGCAGCAAGATATTTAACATGAGTGAGAATGTGTTTCTGATATTTCACATGAATATGAAAAGCTAGTGAAGTCCTTAGATATATCCAATTAATTTTCCCATATAACATGCAATGAGGTACAGAAAAAATTGACGAGTCAGCTGGCCTTGTAGGTCTAGTGGTAGCACAGTATATTGCTATGTAAGGATCCAATTTTGATCCTCAAGATCATGTCCACATTTCCAGATGGGAAGCAGCTGAGAGTATACTAAATTCCAGTGGGAAGGAACCACTTCTTGTCAACTGCCCGTGACCCTATCTGTCAAGAGTCGTGTTAACAGAAGAAGATGCATCTACAAGTAAATAATAGATGCATATTATCTAACTGACCATACTGCACAATTCTAAGAAATCTTTGTATCCCAAAAATATGAGTGCTTTTCTTTTTTTGAAGATTTCATTTTAAAATGTAAACATTCAAAATATTTAATATTACTATTAGAACCCTGTTGGGTATTTTTTGTCAGAAAATGCTGATTCATCAAAAGGTCTCAATTTTGTTCTGATGTAGAATGGGAACATTTTGAAATTTCAAAAATTATCATAGGACAGGAAAACCATTTCCTATGACCTAATTACTATCAGCCCAATAACGCTTTTGTCTTTGACAAAGAGTATATCACAAAGTAATGCTGCAGATCAAAGAAATGGAGATATTTCAACAAAAAGGTTTCTCAACTCAGACCAATAATTGGAACCTGGGTCTCTCACATCCCAAGTGTATGTCCTAACCATTAGGATATAGAGTGAGTTGCTTTCTTTTTCTGGCCCAATTAATATTTAATTATACAAAGGGAAACAGATCCAACAGGAGACACTGAGATACACCCATTCTAGAATAGCCAGCAGTCTGGTGAGTCAGGGCACCTGCCCAGGAAATCTCAAAAATGTTCATGGAATAGGAAAACCATTTCCCATGCAGTACTAATTACTATCAGTCCAACAAAGCTTTTGTATCTGACAAATAGCATATCACAAATTATTGCTGCAGATTAAAGAAATGGGGATATTGTAGCAAATCTGCAATTTTCTTATAATTTTAAGAGTCAGAAATATAAAGCAACAAAACTAATTATTATTAAAAATGGTTAAAGTCACATTCTTTGGGTAAGAACATCTGCAAAACACTGATATTATTAAGATTATAAAACTGAAATTAATGGCATGTATAGATATACTAGAAGAAAATGTTTTTATCAAAAAGTAAAAACTGGAACAAAGAATTAGGCACTATACAGATGGAAAACTTCTTATGATATGCAATCGAATGACATGTTTGAAATTTTGGACTAGATAACACATTATTTTAGGCCCCAGATTCTTGAAGGAATCATGAATAAAAGGATGTTATCTGCAAAGTATATGCAAGAGGTCTACAGCAGCATGTGCACTTCCTGGACCAGTAATACCACCAGACATATTGAAACTGGAGTTTACACAATAAGGTACTTCCTTGTTTAAAAACAGGTGAAGATGATGAAACATCAAAATCATCAAAACAAAGACTGAAAATTATATAAAATTATAATACTATGTACATCGCCTAAATTATGCAAGTAGCTGAAGAGTCTGAATTACATAGCAGTACAGTATGTGGACTGTATGCAAGATTGAATAGTAATTTCCACTTTGCAGTTTATTAATACTATTATTATTTATTCTATTATTTGACAAATATACAATGCTATACAATACCAAGTGAAAACATATTTTAAGGCATATGCATACCATTGCAGTGTTAAGGGTCAGCTATCAAGCATAACTCTACATTTCCTGATTTGTGAATACTTGATCTCTCAACTTTTTAACACTTCATTCCAGAAGAAAAGACCTAAAACTTTTCATAATAAACAATGCTTGTGACATTTTCTGAAGAACTCTGATATCCCTATGGTTTGCAGCAGGACTTTTTACATTTAGCAGGGGAATAGTTTTGAATCAAGGAGGTGCCTTTTGCTGTCATAGAATCTTAGAATATCAGGGTTGGAAGGGACCTCAGGAGGTCATCTAGTCCAACCCCCTGCTCAAAGCGGGACCAATCCCCAGACAGTTTTTTACCCCAGTTCCCTAAATGGCCCCCTCAAGGATTGAACTCACAACCCTGGGTTTAGCAGGCCAATGCTCATACCACTGAGCTATCCCCCCCGTAATTCCATAGCACCATGTAATTCCATAGAGATTAGGCAGAGTTGTAAACTGTTGAAAATCACTATTTTCCATCTGTGGTTCCCACAGTTGAGCTTGGTTTTGGCAGCATACCAAAATCTCATAACATTATGGCAGCGTACACTCAGTGCCCTATTGTGTCACTTCAATATTTATAGTTAGGACAAAATCCAAACATGCAAATGGATTATCTGGATGTTGCCTCAGGGAGATGGGCATTGTACCAGAAAGCAGGAGGCTCTGAGTTCAAGACTCACTTCTACTGACTACTGCTGCAAATTTTGTACCCTTCACAAATCTTATTAAGGAAAACCTCATACCCCACTGAAAGATTTCATAAGTTTGGAGCAGAACCCTGACCTCTAATATGGGAACTCAACTCCCATCTACTTAGCCACATTGCCTCTCAGAAAGAACCCACCGTGATTTTCTCTTTGTCTAGGTTGTCTGTAAAAGAGGCCACTCATATATTTCAGTTTCTTGTGGTGTTGTTGTCTAGTGGCTGGTCCACACAAGATAACAGCCTTCTCCTGCTGACAGCTAGCGTAGTTAGTTCTGTAGTTCAGGTGGTAGAATGCTGTGCTGGAGTACTGAAGGCACAAAGTTCAAATCTTGGTGATGATTCCTGGTGAGGGGTTTACTACAGTTGCCAACAAATGAATTTTTTTTTGCTTTTTATCTTTTTAAAAAACTACATATAAAAAGCTATCTTAAAAGAATAACTATGTAAGCTTAATTATAAGAACTGGAAAATTCAGACAAGCCAGAATTAACATTACCTACTCAACTAAGGTTAGGTTATAACACTGCCTTAGCTGGTTTAAATTTTTTTCTCTTTGCATAGCAGTTTTTAATGACTTTAGAAGCTCACACAGCAGATGATAAAATTAAGACATTTATGAGCAACTTGAGGTTTTACATTTGAATTATGGGCCATATAATACTGACAAGTATAAATTACTGCATAATTTTTCTTCAACCCTTTATATATCTTCTATGTATATATTAAGGTTTTATTGTTCTGTTCTTAAAACATGACAGTATAAGAATTGGCTTTAAGCTCTGTAGACTGCTTAGCTTCAAAGGAATTGTTTGTATCCCAAAATAATTAGGACCTAAAAAATTTGCCCTGGAAATCCTTCTGCCTATATTATTTATGATAATCAGAAAGAGCTTGATCTATATTACATAGCTAAGAGCTGGTTTGATTTGACATTTCAGATGAGAATCAGAAAAAATCATTAAAGTTTGTAGAAGTCATCTTACAGTGCAGATCCATTATGTACAAACCAACAACATAAACAGATGAATCCTTACAGACTTCAACATTTTATGAGTCTTTAAATCAGATGTAGAAAAAAGTATTTACAGTACCTATCTGTACTTCTGACTAACCTGTTTACATACAGTTGTTAAAATGTTATAAGGTCTATAAGAAGTTATGCCAGTTAATACACTAGAGAATCATCCATCACCTATTGTATAAGACAGGCCCAACTAGAGCACCCTGTAGTGGCAGACTAGGGCTGAAACAGTATGCCTTCCTCAGTTTCCCTCCTTGAGAGGCCACAGTAACTCCATGCCAGACTTCTTACCTCAGTCATACCCTACTTTGGGGCCAGTTTATTACCAAAAGAGTGCAAAACAGTTGATAACAAAAGATCCCAAACATAGTCCATTTATCACCCCCCTGCAGATAGTCCTTAAAAATCACACATTCTCTCGTCCATCAACATAGCACATGCCAAATTCTAGCATCTTCCAACACACCTGGGCTCCTTATCACTCCTTTTCTGTCTCTCTCCCAGGATAGCCAACCCAGCCCTTCCACCTGGAGCATAACCCCATTCTTCCCAGTGGGAACCTCCACAGACCCTCTGCTGGGAGATCATCCTCACCGTTCCCCTAGGCCCCCTCTCCAGCATGAAGACATCAGTGTATAAGCCCCTTCGCAGCTCCTTTGCTTTCAGCCCTCTCCAGCCCTCAGCTTTGGATCTTCATTTTAGTGGTTAGCAGACAAATTCCGCTGCTACTCAATGGTCTCCAGCCCTGGCTCTTTGGGCTTGAGGAAGTCAGCCAACAAACCTCTCTTGCTGTTCTCCTGCCTTCAGCCTTTCCCCAGGAACCATGTACAGCAGTAATACTCAGGCCTCAGTGGTTCAGGAGCCAAATTAGCGATCAACATTACCCAACAGAGCCACAGTAGTGTGAATTCACTTTTACATTTACTCTCTCTCAATAAACTTCTCACAGCAAAATGACTGACCAAGTATTATATTTTATCAACCACAATTGGTTAATAACATAGTAATTGGTTGGTTAATAATTAAATCACATCGTGTTTTAATATCTATATTAAAGATATATCAAAGAGCCACAAGAGACACATTAAAGAGCCACTTCGGCTCTCAAACCTCAGTCTGAGTATCACTGATGTACAGCTTCCCTCAGGAACCTCCTAGTCTCCTGGGCTCTGGCAGCTCTCAGCTGCCAGTATCTCACTCCCAGGCAGTTCTCACCTGCCCTTCACCTGACCAACTCCTCCACTGTCTCAGTCTCTTCCCATTTATATGGCCCAGGTGCCTTCTCTTAAGCCTAATTGGGAAGCAGATGATTAATTACAGGTACATTGGCTTCTTCCTTCTTAAAGGGTCAGTGTCACCCTGTGACACCTACGTAATGTACAGTATATGTATAAGCACATATCTGAAGTTCAATATCAGTAAAAACATTAAAATCCCTAAATTTCCGGAAAATGTAAAGTTTTGAGGTTTATTAAAACTAATACAAAGATATACTCTTATTTAAATCAGAAACAAAGCTCTCCAGGTCCTTCTCTATTTTTATAAATAGCTAGCAAACTCTAAACTCTTAAGTAAATAAGTTTAAATTATTTTCTAAATTAAAAATATCTGGGCTAAGTATTTTAAGACATCAACTAATCTTTTTAGTACCTATTAATAAATAAAAAGTTATGTAAATAGACATCACATTTATATTTATTTTCTTCCTGAAGTAAAAATATGTTTTAGACCAGTGGTTCTTAACCTTTACTGCAGCCTGTTCTCGCACCCCTTATCAAAAATCGTTGAAGTAGGTCAGTTCTTTAAACCTAGATATATTTTTTGTTTGTATATTACAGTAATTGTTAAAAAAATTATGTTAATAAATACATAGGTTTGATTAAACAAAGTAGTTGTACTTACGTGCCTGTGCTTAATTTTTGTTTTCTATGTTTTACCTTCTAAAAAAATCTGGCATGTCTCGCACCCCCAGAAAGGGCATCTCACACCCCCAGGGGGTGCACCCCAGGTTAAGAACCACTATTTTAGACGAACAAATTAGCTTACTAAAAATTGCTGTAAAAGATTCAAAATTGTTTCTGCCTACACTGTTTTTTTAAAATATGAACTAGACATACTGCATATTTTAGGTAGTTTAAACCTTTGATAGGGTGACTGAATATACAACTAATTTCAGTTATTTAATTTATAAAGCTTTGATTAAAAAGGACAGCATGATTTCATACACTTTTTCAAGAGCTGTTTTCATTGTATCTTAATTAAGTATTTAAGTGTGTCTGGTATAACTCTTAATGCTCTTTCTGATACCCCATTTACTGGAGAAAGCTCCCCTACTCACATCTGAAGGTTTCATTACAAACAGAAGAATTCATCACAATTATTCTGACCTTTTCATATTCACTAATCCCTCAAGCTCCTTTGATTTGTGAGCTGCCTTCTTTAAGATTTCTTCAGGAACATCTGCTAGTTTAGCAACATTTAGTCCATAACTCCTTGCAGCAACTCCTCTAGTTATTTGATAAAGAAAAGTGATAAATTCAGGATTCTCTTCATCTTCAGATCCTAGAGAATAAGTAAAAAAAAAAATCACTATTGTATCAATAAAACTCAAGGTCCTGAAGATTAAGTTGACAGAACAACAACATATTATCCGTACAATTCATAGAATCACAGAATATCAGGGTTGGAAGGGACTTCAGGAGGTCATGTATCCTCCTTAATAACCATACCCTACAAGGAACATTAAGCCAAAAAAAAGATGGATTATTTCAAGTGCCAAAATGTCTCCTAGCTAGCTAGTATACTTTGCATAGCCCCTTTCCAATAGCTTTATTCTCATTTGGGGCCTGATCATTGAGAAGTTTGTGTGTGGAGAAGCTACAGAATTGGGCCCTATCTCTTTGTAAGGCTGGTAAAGTTACTGATACTAATTTAGGCTACATTTACACTGGACACCACTGCTGGCAACATGTAGGATATGTGTAGGTACACATCACAATGAAAAGCAAGCTTCATCTCACTGTGGTATGTCTCTACACACATCAGTGAAAGGCTGTGGCAGCGGAATGCATTTGGAAAAGGCTCCGGCAGCAGGGAGCTGCCAGAGTCTCTCTCTGCAGCCTCCACCCTGCCAGAGCCTCTCCTCACTGCCAGTCCTTTTTCTGTGGCTGAGGCCTTGTCTACACTAAAGAGAAAAGTCGATCTAAGCTACGCAATTTGAGTTATGTGAATAGTTTAACTCAAATTGACGTAGCTTAGACCAACTTAACACGGGGTGATGTCGATGGGAGACACTCTATTGACCACCGATGCATTGATTGCGGCAACGTCGATCCTCTGGTAAGTATAGACAAGCCCTGAGAAAGGCTCTAGCAGCTCCTGTGGCAGGGAAAGGTGCTAGCAGTGGTGAGACAGTGGGACTCTACACTGCTAAAAGTAGCAGTGTAGACAGGGGAGGCAATGCTCGGGCACGTAGAGAGTGGTGTACGATATGTACCCTAAAGGTTCATATGTATCTTTACTCACCTAAGCAATGCCTCACTGGCTACACTGTTCTATATACCCATGTTGCTGGGGTGTGCAGTGTATGTACCCTACACGCTGCCGTAAGTAGTGAGCAGGGTAGACATACCCTTAGAGTACAGTTTAAATACATAAAACTAGTTCTCCAGAACATAATATCATGTCTCTCCAATATTCCTGAACAGACATGGAGGAGTGGAGAAAGTGCCAGGACTCGTGCACGCTGGGGCTCTGCACACCCAGCACACCGAAAGGCTCTCTGGTCAACAGTGAGTTAGGTGCCTGGGTTTGATTAGAGGAAGAGTAGAGGGTGGGGATGGTGGAGCTGCAGTTACAGTTGGAAGTTACAGATAAGGGTGGTCGTCCAAAGGTTCAGGTGGGAGCACAAAAGTCATCACGGCTGTTGCAACCATGATGATTCCTTTCCTCTGTCCCTGTGGAGATCCCCAGTGCATACCCCACTTATTCAGGCTTTGTGTTGAGAACACACAAGATAAATTGACCCCCAATCACTGCCATTCAATCGTTCCTCTTTTCTTTGGAAAACAATGAGGAGCTCTCAGTGGTGAAGCTCAGGTTGACTCATCCTTTGAGTGCTGTTTTGAACTCAATGCCATGGCTTCAAGCCAGTAGAGTTGTCCTCTGCCATCCCAAAACATGACAAAGAAGGGAGGCCGACAACAAAGCAGGAGAGGTTTAACAGAGCATAAAATAGAGGCTGAGCCAAGCAAAAACTTTGCAAAATACACCAAAAAGTCTAACTCTGTTGAAGTTATTCAAATCTGAAGATAAACAAAAGAAAGAGATAAGGGTAGTAATAGACACCGCTGAGCTCCTGCTCACAGCCTATGATGGTGGTGGGGATGTGGAGGGGCGGGGGGGAAGAGATAGGACTGCACCCCTTATATGTTCTCAGGAGAGGAAACATGAAAATACAGGCAGGGTGCATGCTCAGACCAACTACCGTATTTTCCGGCGTATAAGACGACTGGGCGTATAAGACGACCCCCCAACCAACAGGGTGTAAGAGACAAGTTTTGGCGCATACGCAGGGCGCTTCTTTAGCTCTGGGTTTATTCCCAGAATCATTTATTCCCGGCCCTGGCTGCGCGCTCTCATCCATTAAAAGGCGGGATTCCCACCTCTCTGCTCTCATTTAGCGCAGCGCTTCCCTGGGGCCACCCTGCGGCACTTCCCATAAGACTCCCAGCCCTATGCTTCCGCAGAGCTGTAACAGTCGGCTCCAAATCAAGCCAGTCCGCCCCTTGGTTACCTACAAGCAGAGCCAGCCGCTCGGGCTGCCCTGCCCAGGACGTGCACCAGAAGAGGCGCGCTGGCTACTTAGGAGCCCTGGAAGCGAGCGGGCTGCGCTGCACAAGCTCTGGCCATGGGCTTGGACTTCAGTAACGTGCCCGGCTAATTCCCCCCCGCCCCGCGCTTCGCCGCAGGGTCGGTGCCGTGCCAGCCTGCACATTACACACAGACTAGAGCAGCCCCCCCCCCCATGGTGCGGTGTCCGGTGCGATTGGGCACGTGGCAGTGCCCTCCCTCCCCCCACATGTGGGGCTGGTTCGCAGCCCTCTGGGCCCCGCGGGCTGGGGCTGCAGGGGACCCAGCTTGCCTGGCTTCCCGCACAACACGGCGTCCGGCGCACTGGCTCGGCAGCTGATAGGGCTCAGCGCTGTCTCTGGAGCCGGGACTGTGTTCGCTCAGCGTGGTCTTAATCAGCTGAGCCTCGATGGTCCCCGGCTCGCTCACTCTCTCTGTCCGGGAGCCGTCACCCCTTGGGGCAAGATGCCCTCCCGCCCCCCGCTGTTCGCCCCGATCCGCCCCTGGCCTGCTCCCGTGCGGATCGTGGCTCCCTTTCCCCGTAGGGATCCCCCCGCCCGGGCACTCCGCGGCAGCCGCAGCTGGTTCCCACGCTCCTGTCAGGGCGGGAGGGAGCGGAGGCAGCCGCCGCAGCCCGGGAGACATATGTGGTGCCGCAGATTCAGCTCGGAGGTTTCAGCACCCGGCGTATAAGACGACCCCCGATTTCGGAGAAGATTTTCCTGGGTTAAAATGTCGTCTTATACGCCGGAAAATACGGTAACACTGCTATCTAGAAAGTTAATAGAGCATGCACAATATGAAGAAAGGGGTCCATGTTCAAAGAAGAGGAAACATTTAATATTAATTTTCTTCTCATCTCATTAACATAATGAGAATATCACATCAGCCTGATAACCAGACCATAACATTTAAATATTGATTTTTTTTTTGTGTGAATGAGATAGTTTGATGATCAGGCAGGTGATTCCCTTCATTAGGAATGCCACCGTAGGTATGACATCATAAAAAACATCAGCCAATTAGAGCATGACTTTAGACAATCAGTGCTCAAAATGCATATATCCTCATTTCTTGTCATTTAAATAAAACATAACACTAAGGTCAAATTCTACCCGTTACATGTTGGTTGATGGCTTACACTGACAGAAATGAGAGTTATGTGCATATATGCCAGTGCGAGTTTTTGAAGTAATTACAATTAATTGAGCACACTTTTTAAACCAGTTAGCTTGAGAATATCATGTAAACAATAACAATATATAATATTTTAAAATCTGGTGTTCAAAGTGTACTAGGTGCTGGGTGTACAAATAAGGAGACAAAAGGTTCCTGTTCTGATATATTTACAGTTTAAATAAACAATATATCCTCAGGCTAATTAATCATGAAACAAAGAAATAAACATTTTTCAGTTTTCAAGCAAACAAGAGATTTAAGATATAGACGAAGATTCTTAAAGCAGTCTAGTGGATTCAGACATATATCTTTATCATATTTGTGTTTAAATACCCAAATCTCAACCTATATCTTTATATCCATAATACTAGTAATCTCAGACAATTTCATACTGTACCTTTTTGTTGTTCACTTTCTTCTTCATTCACCAGGAAGGCCATGTGGTAGTTCCCAACCTGCTCTGGGTATATCTTTTCTAGATCACATACTGAAGGGTAGTGAGTGACAAACAGTGTCAATGATTTCACCTACAGCAAAAGAGACACATGTATGAATATTTTTTTAAACAGACGTTTAGCACTGGTGTCCTCTTTTCCATAGCTCTTCACTCTGTGAAGCTGAACATGTGCACATTGCTCCACAAAGGAAAAAACCAGCTTGCAGACCTGCTTAGCGTAGCAGTCAGAGTTCCCCTGCAATACAGATACAAATACATTTTAAACACTTACATCTCTGATAAAATGTTCAAGTGTAGCATAGGCAATAGCAATTCCATCGTGTGTGCTAGTTCCTCTCCCCAGTTCATCCAATATTACTAGTGAACTTGAGGTCGCTTTTCTTATTATCTCTGCTGTATCTGTTAGTTCTTCCATGAAAGTACTCCGACCCTTGTATATGTTGTCTGCAGCACCCATTCTGCAACCGAAAACAAGGCAGTTTGTTTAATTTATTAAATTCAGATCAAAAGACCCTGTGTTTTGGAAAACAAGCATAAAAAACTCAATACTTTTGAAAATCAAATTGGCTTCCTATAAAACTTTTCTTCTTGTTCCAAGGACAAAAACATAGGGCTTGAATTATTATTCAACATCTCATACAATTCTAAACCTCTTTTTAAAAAGTTACAATAATACACAGATGCAAAAGCAAAGACATTCTAAACAAAAGAAATATCCTGTAGTATAATGATATGTAAGTAACAAATGTGCCCTAAAGTGATGGGATGTACTGACCTTGCAGGATTCTAGGGAAGAATCTTTCCAGGTCACCAGTAATCTGGCTTGCTCAAAGGCAAGTAAACCCACAATACCTGTATCTGCTTCAGGAATTCTATAAAACCAGCAGAGGTTTAAACAAGTGAGTTTACTTGGCATGTGGTCCTTGTTATTTTGACAATAAACCCTGCTGGAAGAGCATAACCTGCTTAATATCTCTTGAAAAGGCCCGGGAACTTAAGAGACCTGCTAGCCCACAGTAAGGACTCTAGTGAAGATAGACTGTAATGAAGAATGATTCTTCTATGCTTTGGACAGTTTGTTTCTCTTTCTTGTAAGCACTTTTATTAATGTCAAACAGAGGCAGCAGAGCTGGGACCTGAAGTGGAGAGATCCTGGTGGTGTTTTTTTGTTGGTTTGTTTGTTTATTCTGTTCTGCTAAGTGAATCAAATAAATGTCACATTTAAGGCAAGGGGGAAGACTTCATTAAACAAAGTGTCTGGGTGCCTCATTTATGGTGGGGAAATCTAGGCTTTGTTACAGAACTTAATATTCAGAATAGAAGAGGAATCAAGGCATAGCCGACAGTGGCAGGTATTGGTATTCCCAAATGTAGGTGCAGAATCAACTCATGGCCTCTGGAATTTGCGCACTCAAGCAGTGTTTCACTCTGAAGAGACCTCTGGACAATCATCGTAGTTTGGTCTTGCAAAGAGTAATAGTTGGAGAATGGGAATTAATGTAGTAATTTGTCTCAGTTAAAGAAGCACTCTTGCTGACATCCTTAAAATCATTAGAAGAAAAAGATTTAGCAAACATTGTATGGGACTGAAGAGCAGTCTCCCATTACCCAACATAAATTGATGTGTCTTTATCCTGCCACACAATTGTTTCAGAACTGCTCACTTATAACCAAACATACCAGAATGGCCCCAATGAACTCTTTTTTTGTGTCAGGATCGGTATTGACTTGTCTTTGTTTATTTTCACACTTAATTGGATGAACAGAAGCAGAATCTGCTGGATGAAGTCTGCTACATATTGACAAGACTTCCCACGAATCAGACAGTCATGTCAGACTGGGAACACTTGGATTCCCAGTTTCCTGAGGTTAGCTGCCACTACTGCATGGCACTTTGTGCCCAGCTGTGGACAGACCGAATGGCAGTACTCTATAGTGGTAATGGCAGCCTCCCACTAGGAAGCTTAGACACCTTCTGTGGGCTGGGTGGATCGAGGTATGAAAAGAGGCATCATATATGCAAACTACAGGTGGAATGGCTTTTCCTGTGAAACAAGTCCAGCTTCTTGGTCTCTTTGTCTTTAGGTGTTGACCTTTCTTACCCCAGTGAGTCTTCTCATTGGCTGCTGCCACTACCAGTGAGCCTGGTGTGGTATCAGTGTAAAATTGTTCGAACCCTTGACAGAGGACTTGATAGCAGCAGTCTTCTCTCTAAGATGTTGGAGCCAATGAGGCAGGGGTTTGCCACGGTAGTTAGGAGGGTCTAATAGATCTTCATGTATTGGGAGAGATAATGACCTGATATAGAGTCATGGAGAATATCAAGGAGCTTTTCAGGTTTGTCTTGGACTATATTGACAGGAATCTTTAGGGTAGAGATGACTCTTAATGTCTTGAAATGCTTTACAGTCCTGCTTGCAATCCCTCATCTGATCATGTGTTGGTGATATCTGGCTGCACACACACCTCAAACAACACACACACACACACACACACACACACACACACACACACACCGCTCCATAAAGGAAAAAAAAATCCCTGCAGACGTGCTTAGCGTAGCATTCAGAGTTCTCCTTTAATACAGAAACAAATACATTTAAAAGTGTATGACAGATTAAACACTTACATCTCTAATAAAATGTTCAAGTATAGCATAAGCAACAGTGATTCCTTCATGTGTGCTAGTTCCTCTTCCCAGTTCATCCAATATCACTAGTGAACTTGAGGTTGCTTTGAGGTGAGTTATTTGGGACTGAAGTGCAATACTGAAGTAGTTCCGAGCATAAGGAATGCCCCCTAGAGGACAAGACAGTCAAAGATGTAGAAAGCATAGGGGGCTTGTGGCTAATGGAGAGGGTACCAAGGATCTGTATACTTTTGTAGAAGAAGTGGATGGCAACCTGGGCAGCAGTGACCCAGAGATGGTCGAGTTCAGGATCCTGACAAAAGGAAGAAAGGAGAGCTGCAGAACACGGACCCTGGACTTCAGAAAAGCAGACTTTGACTCCCTCAGGGAACTGATGGGCAGGATCCCCTAGGAGGCTAATATGGGGGAGAAAAGAGTCCAGGAGAGCTGGCTGTATTTTAAAGAAGCCTTATTGAGGGCACAGGAACAAACCATCCCAATGTGCAGAAAGAATAGCAAATATGGCAGGTGACCAGCTTGGCTTAACAGAGAAATCTTCGGTGAGCTTAAACACAAAAAGGAAGCTTACAAAAAGTGGAAAGTTGGACAGATGACTAGAGAGGAATATAAAAAATATTGCTCAAGCATGCAGGGGTGTAATCAGGAAAACGAAAGCACAATTGGAGATGCAGCTAGCAAGGGATGTGAAGAGTAACAAGAAGGGTTTCTGCAGGTATGTTAGCAACAAGAGGAAGGTCAGGGAAAGTGTGGGACCCTTACTGAATGGGAGAGGCAACCTAGTGACAGATGATTTGGAAAAAGTTGAAGTGCTCAATGCTTTTTTTTTGCCTTGGTCTTCACAGACAAGGTCAGCTCCCAGACTGCTGCACTGGGCAGCACAGTGTGGGGAGGAGGTGAGCAGCCCTGAGTGGTGAAAGAATAGGTTAAGGACTATTTAGAAAAGCTGGACATACACAAGTCCATGGGGCTGGATGCAATGCATCCAAGGGTGCTGAGGCAGTTAGCTGATGTGATTGCAGAGCCATTGGCCATTATCTTTGAAAACTTGTGGTGATCGGGGGAGATCCTGGACGATTGGAAAAAGGCAAATATAGTGCCCATCTTTAAAAAAGGGAAGAAGGAGAATCTGGGAAACTACGGACCGGTCACCCTCACCTCAGTCCCTGGAAAAATCATGGAGCAGGTCCTCAAGGAATCCATTTTGAAGCACTCTGAGGAGAGGAAGGTGATCAGGAACAGTCAACATGCATTCACCAAGGGCAAGTCATGCCTGACCAACCTGATTGCCTTCTATGATGAGATAACTGGCTCTGTGAATATGGGGAAAGCGGTGGACGTGATATACCTTGACTTTAGCAAAGCTTTTGATATGGTCTCCCACAGTATTCTTGCCAGCAAGTTAAAGTAGTATGGATTGGATGAATGGACTATAAGGTGGATAGAAAGCTGGCTAGATTGTCAGGCTCAACAGGTAGTGATGAACAGCTAGACGTTTAGTTGGCAACCAATATCAAGCAGAGTGCCCCAGGGGTCGGTCCCGGGGCCGGTTTTGTTCAACATCCTCATTAATGATCTGGATGATGGAATGGATTGCACCCTCAGCAAGTTTGCAGATCACACTAAGCTGGGGGGAGAGGTAGATATGTTGGAGGGTAGAGATAGGGTCCAGAGTTACCTAGACGAATTGGAGGATTGGGCCAAAAGAAATTGATGGGGTTCAACAAGGACAAATGCAGAGTCCTGCACTTAGGTCAGAAGAATCCCATGCACTGCCACAGGCTGGGGACCAACTGGCTAAGCAGTAGTCCTGCAGAAAAGGACTTGGGGATTACAGTGGACAAGAAGCTGGATATGAGTCAACAGTGTGCCCTTGTTGCCAAGACGGCTAACAGCATATTGGGCTGCATTAGTAGGAGTGTTGCCAGCAGATCGAGGGAAGTGATTATTCCCCTCTATTTGGCACTGGTGAGGCGACATCTGGAGTATTGTGTCCAGTTTTGGGCTCCCCAATACAGAAAGGACGTGGACAAATTGGAGAGAGTCCAGCGGAAGGCAAGGAAAAAGATTTGGGAGCTGGGGCACATGACTTATGAGGAGAGGCTAAGGGAACTGGGCTTATTTAGTCTGCAGAAGAGAAGAGTGAGAGGGGATTTAATAGCAGCCTTCAACTACCTGAAGTGGGGTTTCCAAAGAGGAGGGAGCTAGGCTGTTCTGAATGGTGGCAGATGACAGAACAAGGAGCAATGGTCTCAAGTTGCAGTGGGGGAGGTCTAGGTTGGATATTAGGAAAAACTATTTCACTAGGAGGGTGGTAAAGCACTGGAATGGGTTACCTAGGGAGGTGGTGGAATCGCCATCCTTAGAGGTTTTTAAAGCCTGGCTTGACAAAGCCCTGACTGGGATGATTTAGTTGGGGTTGGTCCTGCTTTGAGCAGGGGATTGGAGTAGATGACCTCCTGAGGTCTTTTCCAATCCTACTCTTCTAGGATTCATAGGCTCCCGTATCTTTGATAACTAGAATCAACCCTAGAATCCCTGCCCAGTGTGAGAGGTCTGAATATCCTGACCTAAGGTATCTTGCTGGTGAACTTTTCCTGTTATTCTCAGATTCAGAGGAGAAGAAAGAATACTCCCCATGCAGAGGAAGGGCTGTATCAGTTGGTGCCTGGACTGAGTGAGATGTAGTGGGTACCAAGGATGTACTAGATGCTGATGTACCGGTGGAGGTACTTTTAAGGCGCCAGCAGAGTTGAGTCTGAGGACAGAGAGAGGTCCTTAGCTACTAAGTAAACCTTTGGCATCGCACACGTCAAAGTCTGTGATATCTATTGCCAGTGATGGTACCGATGGAATTGGTTGCAGACAAGATGTTCTTGAAAGAGTCGGTACCAGGGCCATTGGTATTGTAGTCATCGATACCAAGAGCCTCAACGTCACAGAGCCACTACCAGGCAATCTCTGAGGCAACAGAGTATCAGTTCCTGAAGCAGACTGTCTACTGCCTTAATGGGCACTACAAGAAGTCTTCTTAGATCTTGAGCTACCCTTAGACTCAGTCAGTTGAGAGGATCTACGGGCCTTGGAAGTGGAAGGGCATGGAGGAGAGATATGTCTCTTCTCTCTCTCCATCTTATTCATTTTTTTCCCCCCTCTCAAAAGTATTTCCCAGAGCTAGACAATGGGTATGCCTAACTTTGAACTGGGGCATGATTTGCAGCTTGAGGAAATATAACTGTTAGCTCTGATCAGCAGAGTGAATGGCAGGAGGTGCTAGCTGCCTTCGGAAGATACCCATCAGAGATGCTAGGTATGTACTTGGGGCAGGTAGCTCCTCCTGCCACTCGTGTGGCCTCACACAAAAGGCAGTCCTTGAATTTTGGAGATTTATGTTCAGTCATGTCTACTAAAGTGTAGTAAACTAAAGAGTATCACCCAGGTAAACAAAGGAAAAAGGAAACTCTATAAAAATTCCTAACAAGACTCTAAATTAGTCTAATCAAAGGAGTCCTGACCAAAAGCTGACCAAAAGAATCCATTGCAAGGGCACTGGACAAACACACACCAAAAGTGAAAAGTATTATATATGGACAAGCATTTGAAGAAGAATCCTTTTTTCTGACTAAACTATCTTTGTCGCCATAGTGAACTTCCTACACTTAACCTAAATGTCCAAATTTGGGATTATTTTTTATTTTTCCTTCTAATTATTTGGATTTTTCTTACTCTTGATTGGCCATCCATATGTCCTAAGTGTGTGATTTTTAACAATGAAGAATCAATTCAAAACTCTCAGTTCTACCTATCATTCACTTTACCATTGTTTACATAGTTTCCATGGAGCCCTCAAATCTATCTAGCAATTTGTTCATCTAATCTACATTTACAGAAATAAAGATTTTAAGAATTTCCTGACTAAATGTTCAAGCTCTAAGCAGAATGAAGTGGCCATTATCTTTTCCTCATTCGTAGCAATGGCTGTAAAAATAAGTCTACCTCAATCTAATCCAACCGATGAAACCTGATAAAGTTTAAAAATGCCATAAAAACTATTAATGTCACCAATGAAGCAGTATGGATCTAATTTTCTGTAACTGTTCATGAACATTATACTTTTGGAAATCCTTAAGATCATTAACAATCAATAAAATCTCAAGAATGCTTAGAAATAAGGGCTATCAAAAATGTCTGTGTTGGCAACCATTCACACACTAAATGCTGATATCTAAAGCAAATCAAATAAAGCATTCGTTCCATTAATTTAGATTACAATATTTTTATAATGTCACAATTTTTTACAGTGATATTTGTGGTTTAAATTATTGATTTTAATACAAATTTAGGTTAGTGATAATCTTTTTTCAACTCTGAATCAACTTCTAGAAGGCTCTATGTACAATCATTTTGACTTAATTTTTTGAATGTCTGGTTTAGCCCTTGTAAATTGTTCATGAAACCATAATTTTATGCCTCTTTTGTATAGATATAACTAATCTCTTTACTTAGAATCCAAATACCTCTAGCACAGTTGAGAACAGTGGTAAATATTGGCTAGGTTACTATCCTTACACTGGTTATGTTCAAGAGAAACGTTACAGATATTCGTTCAGGCCCTGATCCTGAAAACACTTACGCACGTGTTTAGATCTGTGAGTAGTCCCCATTAAAATCTAGGAGTTTGTAGGTATTTTTATCTGGGTGCCCACAGTATGAGATGGGCTACATTTTTATATTTTATGAATAGAAAAAATATATATATATACCCAGCTATATATATATATATATATATATATATATATATATATATACATACATACATACATACATACATACATACATACATACACACTACACCCATTACCGTGATAGAAAATAGTAGATAGACAGAAAAATGTAGTATGGCTGGGAAAACAATAGTGATACCAGAATGGAAGCATCCAGATATCCTATGAATTATCTATAGTGGCCTTTACTCAAAGCCAGAGGCAGAGAAAGATAACCATGGCTGAATGATAGGCGAATACACAAGGGAAATGCATTGAAGAGCAGGATGTAATATTCCAGATTGCAACAGGAATGTTACCAGCTCCATTTAGTTGTTGCTGGCAGGAGTAGCACATTAATATTAAACTTCCAATTCTGTAGAATTTGTTATTAAAAATATTTATAATATATAAACCCAGTAGTATTGTTATATTTTGTAAATGATATTGTGTAAACATGTAATGTGATCGTGAGCTCCTCCTTAAGTGCTGGTGAGAGATTCATCAGTGCAGAGCAAATGGAGTTTGGCTAGAAACAAATTGCTAGATAAGATCCGAAACATCCAAACAAAATAAAACAATTTTTGTACAATTAAAAGCTCTTTATCTCACTATATTCAATATACAACGTAAAACCTTTTCAGTGGTTATTACTTTTTTGTGAAAAGCTCCAAATAGTAAAGATCTTAAGATACAGACAGTAACAGCATTATTGCAAGAATATTTCAGAACATATTATCTGATGTGCAACAGGATGTAGTTCCATTTAAATCAGTAGCACTGAGTGTTTAACTATGTGCTCTCCACCCTGATAACAGATACATGAAAGCCCACTGGGAGAATGATGTCCCTTAGGCTAGGTCTACACTCGAAAGTTAAATCAACCCAGCTATAACTCTCAGGGGTGTGAAAATTCCACATCCCTGAGCAATGTAGTTAAGCAGACCTAACCCCTGGTATAGACAGTGCTAGGTCAGCAGGAGAATTCTTCTGTTGACCTAGCACTAACTACTGCCTTTTGGGAAGGTGGATTAATTATGCTGACAGAAGAACCCCACCCATCACGGTAGCAAATGGCTATGGCTAAGAGGTATAGCGGTGCAGTTGCAGCTATAATGTTTCAAGTGTAGACTAGCCCTTACTGTGTCTTCACTACAAGGGGGGAGGGGTGCTTTCTTAACTCAAGTTAGCTACATTTACTCAGATTTTAACTCAGGTTAGCAGCTCAAGTTTAACCCCATGCTTCTCTCCAGGGTTTAACTTGAACTGCTAAAGGGAGTTAAAAGCCAAGTGGCTATTTCCTCTTTACTATTTTAATCTGGATTAGCTAACACAAGTTAAGAATACTTTGTTAGCTTGTTTGTGGTCAAGACATACTCTCAGGGTATGTTTACATGGCAATAAAACATTTCTGGCTGGCCTGTGTTAACTCACTCGGGCTCATGGGGCTCAGGCTTTCGGGCTAAAAAATTGCAGTGTACATGTTCGGGCTCAGGCGGGAGCCCAGGCTCTGGGACCCTCCCCCCTTGCAGGGTCTCAGAGCCTGGGCTCCAGCCTGAGCCCAAACATTTACACAGCAATTTTAGAGCCCCGCAGCCTGAGCAAGTTGGGTGTTTTATTACAGGATAGACATGCCCTTAGAGACAAACCGGGTGGCTGCAGCCACATCTCGTTAACATGCGTTTTCTCATTGATAACTGAAAACAATTAAACAATACTGAATGAAACTCTGAAAAATTAGATTAGTGAGAACAAAGGCATTTGGAAAATCCTTGTTTCCAGACAGCTCACCTTTTGTATGTAATGAATGACACATTCATTTCCAGTTTAATGCTAAACCAACTGTACAGTTCAACTGAACTTTAACATTTTACACTTTTATGTTGGCAAGGCTCAATTTGCTTTAAAAGCCCATTTGTCTAAAATACAGATTAGGAAATTGGTTCCTATTGCAGAGGAATGATCTGTCTGCATATTGTCTTTACAGTACTGACTGTATCATCAAATAAGGACATTCATGTCCCCTAGGATGGTTTGGATTCCCATGCACCATAGTAAATCCAGTGTGGCAAGGCACCTCCTTTGCCTTGCCAGGCTCAGCGCTTTCCCCCTCTGGCGATGGGGGGGGGGGGGGGGAGGGGGGAAAGGGGAAAGGCCCTGATGTAAATCAGTCTCTCTGCAGAGAGTTTTTATCCTTCACTCAGGTTTTATTTTCCAATATTTACAAGGTGTGCCTCAGGGTAGGCCCAATCAGTACTCTTCAGACAAACAAAGACACACACACACACACAACAAGGGAATATCTTTCCCTGCCTCCTCCCTGGAGCACTGTCCCATTATGCTGGCCTCTGGGTGCCAGTCCATTAGCTCGGTTATTTTCTCTACAGAGAGTAGAGCAGCCTTCCACACAGAAGCCTCTTCTCCCTGCTAACACTAGCCCGGCTGCAACTCTCACCTCTCCTCCTTCTCTTTCACCAGAAGAGGGTTTTTTTAAATGACACAGGCAGCCCTTAATTGGACTCAGGTGTCCCATGTAGTTCAGCTCATACAGAAAAGGGCCTTTAACATTCTAAGGTATATTAATACCTGCCTTCCCCCCTACCACACACTCTGGAGGCTGTCCAGTCTGACTTTGTCAAATCATGTTTCTTCTTGCTGATTTGGGTCATCATTTATGTCCTTTGGCAAGTTTTAACAATGTACACTCAGCAACATTATTCATCAGGAATGATTAACATTGAAGTAAGTACGCTTCACCCTGAATACATCACCAATGTGATTTACAAAGTTAATACTAGTGCCATGATAAAAGAAAGAGATCCTTTCCATGATCCCAAAAAAGGGAAGTTGAGAAAAGAGTACATAAAATACTCTTCTAAAGTAACCTAGCAATTCCTGTCCTTCCCCCACAAAAAAGCATCTGTGGACTAAAATGTCATTTCAAAAATCAATTTACTAAAGTAAAAATAGGAAGTTATACTAAAAAAATGGAATTAGTGAAGAAGACTGCTTTGGTCCTACTTTGAGCAGAGGATTGGACTAGATGACTTCCCGAAGTCTCTTCCAAACCTAATATTCTGATTCTAAGACAAGGTGGGTGAGGTAATATCTTCCATTAGATAAACTTCTATTGGTGGAAGGGACAAGCTTTTGAGCTTCACAGAGCTCTTCCTCAGGTCTGGAGAAGGTAACCAGAGGGTCCAAGCTAAATACAAGGTGCGACAGATTGTTACACATAAGGGGTTCGCAAGTTTTTGAGATCACTGAAAATGAAATGGCCAATCAACACCTCTGAAGATGTAGAACAACGGAAGCTTGCAGGGAGTATGGTGTCTTACAAATTGTTGTAATGGGTCACAAAACCTCTGTTAAGTCCGTGGTTTTCAGTTTTAATTCTAGCCAAGTTATAAATTAAGTTCCCAGGCTTGTTTTTTGAAGATGATGTGCAGGCTTCCTTTGAGGACAAAGACTGAGAAGTCAACTATGGAGTGATGATTTTTTGAAAAGTGTTTGTCCACAGGTGATAGGATGTTTTTATCTTTTAGCATTTTTCTGTGTGAGTTCATTTGAGAGTGTAGTGAATGTCTGGCTTCATCCATATAGTTATTAGGGCATTTGATGCACTGGGTGAGGTACACCACATATAGAACCCACTAGTCTCCCAGTTCCCATTATGCTATGTCAGGGGTGGCAAACTTGTGGCTTCAGAGCCACATGCGGCTCTTCAGAAGTTATTATGAGGCTCCTTGTATAGGCACCGACTCTGGGCTGGAGCTACAGGCACCAACTTTCCAGTGTGCTGAGGGGTGCTCACTACTCAACCCCTGGCTCTGCCACAGGCCCTGCACCCACTCCACCCCTTCTTGCCCCCTCACCTGAGCGTGCAGTGCCCTCGGTCCTCCCGCACGCCACAAAACAGCTGATCAGGAGGTGCGGGGAGGGAGGGAGAGGTGCTGATTGGCGGGGCTGCCGGTGGGTGGAAGATGCTGGGAGCAGGGTGGGGGAGCTGATAGGAGGGTTGCTGATGTATTACTGTGGCTCTTTGGCAATATACATTGGTAAGTTCTGGCTCCTTCTCAGGCTCAGTTTGGCCACCTCTGTGCTATGTGAACATTTAGATATGTGGTAGCCTTACAGCCTTCCCACCTCACCCTTCCTTAAAACAACAAAGGGAAAAATACGCTTCTCTCCATACATCAAACAATACATACTCAGACTCCCATTTCCAGTGGATGTGCCAACTGGAAGGCTGAATTATTAACTTAATTGTCAAAAAAGTGAAGCTCACCTGTCAGAAAGAGAAGGATCTGACAGTCCAGAGAAACAAAGTTGGGAACTGGGTACCTCGAACATTCCACATCCTCTCCTACCGCAGTCATAAATATCTGAGTGCTACATTTATTTAAACACGATTAGCCTTACTACTTTGTCCACAAAGGTGAGATGGAAGCTAGCATGTATTAGAACATTTACATCCGATGGTCAACATGAATTTTTAAGAGTTTAAAATTGGGCGATCAGATTTGGGACAGCGCTCCAGGGAGGAGACAAGGAAAGGTATTCCCTTGTTGTGTGTGTGTGTCTTTGTTTGTCTGAAGAGTACTGCTTGGGACTACCCTGAGGCACACCTTGTAAATATTGGAAAATAAAACCCGATATATTTTTAAATATATAATGAACAATGATCAAGTTGGTAGCTGATTACAAAAGCCATGTCAATAAATTAATATGTAATACCTCTACTAAAAATAAAGCAAAATTTTAAAAGAAAGATAAAGAATCTACAATTCAGCAAGTATTGCACTAATTAGTCAATGGCAGAAAACTCAAACTTGTACAAGTAAGCATTTAAAATAATTATTTTTAGTAGAGGTATTACAAAGTGTGCCTCAGGGTAGGCCCAAGCAGTACTCTTCAGACAAAGACACACACACAACAAGGGAATACCTTTCCTTATTTTCACTAAGCAATTTCTGTGCTGATTCAAATCCATATATTCATGACAAGAAAAACAATTTACACAAACAGAAAGGATAGAATTAACAAAAATAATCCTTATTCTAACTATGACAGAATGCATTACTGTATTTTGAATAACACGGTGCTAGAATGTTTATTTTTCCATTATTCATGAAGAATGTCCTAACTATAAACATTTGCAAGGTTACATGGATGATATGCACTCAAAGCAGACTTTCAATAAAACGGAAGAAATCCCATTTATGAAAAATACGCTCACGTCATCAGAACTATTATACACTTAATATGCAAATTCTAACTGAAGAAATATACACAGTATGGTAACTATTCTAAATGAATGGAGATACAGTGCCGTATAATAAGAGTTTAAACTTTCAGTCTTTCACTTGTATTTTTATTTTTTACAGTTCAGTACTGTGGACCTGTGATATTCCCAAGGACTGGTAGCCTGATGTTAGTCCTTTTACTACCTGACACCATAAGCCATCAGCCCAGCCAGATTTTGTATGCAATGTGTCCCATGTCATTTTAACATCCATTCTCCTAATCCTATCTTTCAGTAAATTTCTCTCATACCACACAGACAAATTGAAATGACAAGTGGAAGTCACCCCTTAAATTTATTACTTTATAGGCATGGTCAACAGAAACATATTAAAAAAGTGCAATACATCAGATAAATTACAAGCAATTTATCCGATGATCACCTTTAACCTTCAGGACGTGAACTGCATTGATTTTTGCTGAAAACTACTACAAGCCACAAGGTACAGTTAAAAACTTCACCTATCTGTGGTCAACATTCTGTAATTAAAAACCATCAACCTAAATTGATAGAACTGGATAGGATTGTGTTAAAAAACTGCAAAACCATTCTAGTCAGTAAAGTCACAATGAAAAAGAGGTTGCCAACTTCAGTACATTCCTAGTGTTTTACATGGCAGCAAGAGAGATTACAGTTCTTCCAGCAGTTCAGCCACCACTTAAAAATCATAGAATCGTAGGACTGGAATGGACCTCAAGAGGTCATCAGTCCAGTCCCCTTCACTCATGGCAGGACTAAGTATTATCTAGACCAGCGTTTTTCAAACTGTGGGTCAGGACCCCAAAGTGGGTTGCGAACCCATTTTAATGGGGTTGCCAGGGCTGGCTTAGACTTGTTGGGCCCCACCACCCAGGGCCAAACCCAGAGCCCCACCACCTGGAGCCCAAGCCAAAGCCAAAGAGCATCAGCCCTGGGTGGCAGAGCTCAGGTTACTGCCCCCCTGCCTGGGGCTGAAGCCCTCAGGCTTCTCTCCCCCTCCTCCCCTCCCTGCCCGGGATGGTGGGGCTCAGGCTTCGGTCCCCCTTCCTGGGGTCATGTAGTAATTTTTGTTGTCAGAAGGGGTCGCGGTGCAAAGAAGTTTGCAAACCCCTGATCCAGACTATCCCTGACAGGTGTTTGTCTAACTTGCTCTAAAAAAATCTCCAATGATGGAGATTCCACAATATCCCTGAACAATTTCTTCCAGTGCTTAACCAGTTAGGAAATGTTTCCTAATGTCCAACCTAAACCTCCCTTGCTGCAATTTAAGCCCATTCCTTCTTGTCTGATCCTCAAAGGTTAAGGAGAATATTTTTTCTCCTTCTTCCTTGTGACAACCTTTTATGTACTTAAAAACTTATCACGTTCCCCCAAATTTTTTCAGTCTTCCCTCATAGGTCATGTTTTCTAGTTCTTTAATCATTTTTGTTGCTCTTCTCTGGACTTTCTCCAATTTTTCCACATCTTTCCTGAAATGTGGCACCCAGAACTGGACACAATACTCCAGCTGAGGTCTAATCAGCATGGAGTAGAGCGGAATAATTACTTCTCGTGCCTTGCTTACAACACTCTTGCTCATACACCCAAGAATGACATGTGCTTTTTTTGTAACAGTGTTACACTGTTGACTCATAGTTAGCCTGTGATCCAATATAATCCCTGTTTGCAGTACTCCTTCCTAGACAGTCATTTCTGATTTTGTATGTGTGCAACTGATTGTTCCTTCCTAAGTAGAGTACTTTGCATTTGTCCTTATTGAATTTCATTCTATTTACTTCAGACCATTTCTCCAGTTTGTCCAGATCATTTTAAATTTTAATCCTATCCTCCAAAGCACTTGCAACTTCTCCCAGCTTGGTATTGTTCGCAAACTTTATACATGTACTCTCTATGCTATTATCTAAATCATTGATGAAGATATTGAACAGAACCAGACCCCGAACTGATCCTTGCAGGATGCCACTCTATATGCCCTTACAGTTTGACTGTGAACCACTGCTAACTACTCTCTAGGAATGGTTTTCCAACCAGTTATGCATCCCAGTTTTATAATAGCTCCATCTAGGTTGTAATTCCCTATACTTACCTCGTGCCAACTACTCAAGGAAGTATGAGACATTAAGTGAGCTCAAGTTTCCCCATCTCAACAGAGGTAACTCAATAGCATAAACATTTGCTAAAATATTTTTTTTTACATTTTTTTTACATCAGCTTTGTGCAAATACATCACTTGTCATTAAAACAACTCTGTTGACACCTCATTCCTTCCAAAAAGGGAAAAACAAGGACCAAGAAGTAATAAGATCCTTGTCACCCCTCCTCTGGAGGGAATGGAAAGACATCCCCTTTTTTCCTAAACAGTCATAAACCTCCTGGCCCCAAGCTAGGAATATCTAATTTCCCTGCAGCCAATCAGTGAAGTGAAAGCAAATGTGGAAGGAATGAGATAAGCAAAAGGGAAGAGATGTGAGTACTTGTCTGCTAAAGCATGTTGGCAACTCCTGTGACCCCAGGGTACTTTCCTCTTTCTCGTGGCTCTAGTTGTAGGCCTGAGACCTGATCAACGCCCCCCACCCCCCAATATTAAACCAGCCTTGGTTGAAATTCAGGGAGTTCACCACTAAAATTAAAAAAAAAAAAAAGAATGTTCTGCTGCTGATAAAGCTCTCCCACCTCAAGAAAGCCCCTAACAAAAGTTACAGCCACCAAGGTTGTAAAGACGCTGGGAAATTAGGGAGAATACAGAAAGAAACAACAAATGGTAAGATAAGCTCTGACCAGTATTTTATGCTGACTATCTGGACAAATAGAGAAGGTCACAACTAAGTTACAACTTGGGCATAAAAAATAAAATGTAAAACACTTGGGCAGGAAGGAGGACACGTGGGTGCCAGTATGTAATTGGTTAAAATTTTTGTTATTTAGAAGAGTGGAATAATGTAATAGGTTTCATAAATTTGAATTTGAAGGAGGTAGCTAGTTTTACTTATATAATGTAAATAAAAAACAATGCTTTTTGGGAACCATTTCCGGACTGTAGTGCAAGATCAAGCTGCTAGAACTCTGCCGCTCTGCACGACCGTGACATGCAGAAGCATCGCTGGGAACCCCCAAATGATTGGATCCTGACTGGCCATCGGGTGAAATTTGTCTGTATATTGGGAATGATGAGCATAAGAGATGTGCTTGGTATATGTATTCTGTGTGTGTTGCTAATAAATAGATGTTTAGAGGATAACTGTGTAAGGCTCTTTCGCTGGGAAAAGGTTCCACAGACCCGTAGAGCCCTGAGTCACAAGGGAAAGGGCGGGTACTTAAATTAACCAGGTTTCTTCCTGAGCCCCGTGGGTAAGGATAGGTGCCTTACTCTCTGAGCCCTCCAAAGGGAAAGGGTGGGTGTGCTTTAAATTGATTGGGTCACGCCTTAAGCCCTCAGTAGGGTACAGGCAGGGTGCCCTTAATTGAGCTGGTAACAGACTGGTGGAGAATGCAGGCAACCTAGGTCTTTTGGACCAAACTAAATGAGCCTTATGCAGCAGTTGGACAGAATATTTGTGCCCTTTTTTGTCAAGAAGCCTGCTTGACAGAATGAATGCTCCAGGAAACAGAGGAAGTGGAAAACTTAAGTTGAAAAGGAGGGGTGGAAATTGGCAGAGGAACCAACCGTCCTTATAAAGTGGGTAGTGGACTGAGGTCCATGCCCATGGGAAGATGACTCTTTTCAAGGAAAAAATGCATTGGCACATGCATGGAGAACTTGAAGTGTGGAACTCCAACACTAAGAGCAACAGTTGCAGCCTCCTTTCCTATGTAAACATATGTGACCCAAAAGATCCTTTCTGTTGACATTGTTTGAACAAAGGATCTAGCAAACACTGTTCAGTAGCACTAACTATAATCACTAATCAAAGAAGTCACTATGTTTAGTGCTATTATATTTCTGTCAAAATGGACAGCCCATTTCAAAGTTTTCTGGAATTAGAAAGTCTGATTGGCTTCTATGAGGTTTTTAAATATTCACCAAGTTTTCAGAAACTTGACAGGACTAAATGCAATGACTTACAGACACAAAAGCAAAATTATAATAGGCAGTTACAAGAACATTTCTGAGAACACTGCTTTTTTATGCACACATGCATAAGTTATCCAACATCATCTCTTATTTTTAAGATTTTCAGCAGTATTTATAACTTGAAAATTATTTGATTAGAACAAGTTAATCTGCAGTCCTTTACCCTATTCCACAAAAATTGGAATAGCACAGAAATATTCAAGGATTTGAGATATATTCAGCTTACTTGGATTCTGTGTTAAAACAATTTGTATAAGGTTATGTAACTAAAATGTGGATGGAATGCTTTATAACACTGTTTTGGTTAATATTTTATAGTTATTTTGAAATTAACACAAATTAAACATTTTTAAATGTTTAAAACTTGTGGTTTTTCTCTGTATAACATTGCTGGGATTGAGTAATATCTTCACTGCATTTCCATGTCCTGCATGCTAGAGGTGTCAATTTGTGTGCAACATGTACATAGAAGCAAGTATGAGATGCCAGGGATGTTTTATGAAGTCTATATTAATCTGTAATTTTGGAAATATGCTATTATCACCTTGATTTTCTATGTAAAAGTGAATGACTAAATAAGCCGTATAAATTGTGTAGATAGTAATGAAAAAGAACTAATCAACGTATAACTGTCTTGCTATTTTTAAAGCCTGGTTTTGGTATTTGAATTTTATTGCTTAGGAAATTACAATAGTGAGAAAAAAAAATATTGCTTAGCTCCCAAATGAAAATCTTACTCTACTGAGTAAAATGTAGTTATTCTGATTGACGTAGCGTCAAGGAAGGATGAAGCCATATTTTTGGTATCAGTGTTCACTTGTCTAGAGTACAATAACATTCTTATCCTAGAAGCATGCTTAAAATAATGTTAAATTGAATGTTTTGTAAAGGGGAAAGTTAAGCAAAAGGTATGGTTCCAAACTAGGTCAACTGGGGGAAGCTGTTCACTATGGTTCCCATCTGCACCAGCAGCACCACTCTGGGTATGTCTACACTGCAATTAAAAACTCACAGCTTACTTGGGCTCTCAGGCTCAGGCACCGTTTAATTGCCGTGTAGACGTTCAGGCTTGGGCTGCAGCCCGAGCTTTAGGACACAGGTGAGCCTTAACATCTATACTGCAGTTATTACTGCCCCTTAACTCAAGCCCCAGGAGCCTGAGTCAGCAGGCACAGGCAAAACACGGGTTTTAATGGCTGTGTAGACATACCTTCTGGGAAAGCTGACCAGGGGAAAACAAAGGGTCAGAATCCTTAAATACTTACACACATGCTCAACTTTATTACCATGAGTAGTAAAATCATTGAAATCAGTAGGACTACTCATGGTAATAAAGTTAAGCACGTGCTTAAGTGTTTGCAGGATCAGGACCAAAGAAAGGATTCAAATGCAGCAGCAAGGGGAGGGAGATAACTGGAGTATTCAACATGATAGATGAACCTTTCCTTTTTAATCTGGACAAAGTCGTAGATAGTCAGAGAAGCCCAATCTAAATGGTAGTTAGGTTAAATCATGGATGAAAGAACTTCACAAAAACCAGGGAAGAGAAGGAGCTTCACTTTAAGTGACTAATCAAACTTTATTGCAACAAAAATTGACCCTGAGCACATGAGCAAGAGAGTCTGCTCAGGCATCTAAATGATAAGATTATCTGTACCACGTCACAGCACTGGTCAACCCCATCCAGTACCCTATATTCAGCTGTGGCCAATCTCTAATACTTCAGAGAAAGAAAAAAAATCCCAGGATACTTCTGGACAACTGTGCAGTGGGGGAAAAAAATCCTTCTTGATGCCTGCTGAAGCCCTGAAGAATAAGATTTTATTATAGTCATTGACTTAATGCAGAGCTGCAAGTGTTACAAACACGTTGAGAACAATGCAGGCAATCCTGTTCTCCTTAGGGACCATGAAGGAAGGGGATGAACAGGGGGATTCACAGATTCACAAACCCCAAAGGCTAGCCTGAACCCCTGCATATGTAGGCCATAGAACTTCTCCGAGAAGCTTGATTAATGCATGTATTTTAGAAAGATCTCTAATCTTTAAAGACACCAATGCATGGTGAGTCCACCATCTCATGCAATAAACTGTCCCACTCCTAGGAAATTGAGTCTTATTTCAAGGTTGAATTTGTCTAATTGCAAGTTCCAGCTGGACCTTGATATGCCTTCATCTGCAAGACTGAAAACCCCCCTGCTATCAGACATCTTTTCCATATGTAGGCACCTAAACAAAGTGATCAAGTCACCTCTCAACCTTCTCTTCAATCAGCTGAGTAAGCTGAACTCCCCAAGCCTTGTCTCGCAAGGTTTGTTTTCCAGCCCCTCCTTTGTACTCTTTCTATTATTTCCACATCTTTCTTGAAGTATAGATAGCAGAACTGGACACACACTATTCTGGTAGCAGTTTTAACAATCCTGTGTACAAAAACAAGACTAGTTCCCTACTTCTATTTGATATTCCCCTTTTCATACAACCAAGGAACTTATTAACCCTTTTTGCCACAGCATTGCACTGACAGCTCACACTGAATTCTATGTCCCTCTCCGGATCACTGCTTTCCAAAACAGAGTCCCTCATCCTGAAGGTATAACCAGAATTCTTGGTTCGCACATCTGACACCCTGCATGCGGCTGTAACAAAACACATTTTGTTGGACTGTGACCATTTAACCAGCTCATTTAGATCATTCTAACAGTAACCTGTCAGCCTCATTATTTATTACCAATTCCCCTGCGGGAGGGGCTGAAACCCAGAGCCCTGAAGTAGGACTCCGGAGGAGGGGCTGAAGCCCATCTCAGGAGTCCTGCGGCTGAAGCTAGGTAGGAGGGGACTAAAGCCTGCTGCCAGATCCTCTCGCTGAACCAGGGGAGGGGGGCTGAAGCCCGCCCCTGAGGGCTGCAGGGAGGGGCCACTGCTTTGCCCCCTCCCCCATCTCTGTGAAAGAGGCTGTTGTGGCCACAGGAGAACCGCCTGGTGGCCGCATTTGAGAAACACTGGTCTAGATCACTGATAAAAATATTTAAAAGGTTGAGAATCCACATCATATTCCAGACTTGGAAAGAATATTCAGAGCAAGCCAAAACTGATCTGCAAGAGCAGAGGCACAGTCAGCATGGAAAATACTTGTCTTCTCTGACTCAAATAAGTGATTTAAAGCTTTGCCACATGAAAGCTAATGACTTTCAATGAGCAAGAGATGCTGTCAATGTAGTATCCATTTATTTACATAAAATAATGTTAATAATTTAGGTGGACTTACCTTTAATAAAGTTTACAACTTTTACAGCCTCATCAAGTATTTGAGTTCCTATGGCATACTTTGCAGCCAAAGTTGCCCAGTAAACTCAATAACATGCCAAGTGACTTGAGGTGCAATAGACTGGATTCTAGTTACAGTGCTGCTATATTTTCCTGTCATAACTCCTCAGTGCAAATATCAAAAATTCCAACTCAGCTGCAAAAACAGATTGTTGGAAAGCTTCAAAGAATTTTCCCCCCTGTAGCATGTCCTGTCTGCAGACAGCAAAACAGGAAGTCCTCAGGAAGTGGATCCTTCCCATTTACACTGGATAATTGTTGAAATCTAGCAAAAGATGGCATATCTATAGTCTCATATATTTATATTGAGAAGTACTGGTTTCACCTAAACTCTTTGAAAATTGTTGGTTAAAATATATGCAGTCATCTCCGAAGTTATCAGCTGATAGCATCATTACAGAGGGGAATTTGCCTGACTGGAAGCAGCAGATCCGAACATAACATTAACATCACCCAAGCCACAGGATGCAATCAATGTTTCCCCAATTATAGGAGGCTTGGCAGCTTTTAGCATTTTTAGTGACATCAAGTACTCATTCTCCATATTCACCTTTCACGGTCCCTCTGCTGCTTCTCACAGTCCCTATGCCCTGTCCCAGCTCCCTGAATCATAGAGGAGCAGTCATTCTGCTTGTGGGCGTGGCTTCAATCTCACTGAAAACAGTGGGAGGTGGCAGGCTACTTTATGAAGGGTAGCCCCACCTCCACATGAAGATAAATTGTAGGGAAGTGGTGGCAATATTGCTGGCTTCAACCCTGGAATTGAGGAGAGTGTTAACCCAGAACTTGACCAAGCTAATCACAGCCATACTGTGTGCAGTCAGCCACTATTAATTAATACAATAGAACACCACATAGTTAAGGGTTAATTTGGACAAGTAGGGTTTTTGGAGGCAAGGTCAAACAACAGCTGCAGGTTTGCTGTTTCTGCTAATCAGAATGGGAGGAGGGGAGAAAAAAGTCAACAAATTATGAGACTGAAAGAAAATAAGTGGATGGAGATCTTGAGTTTGGGCACCTTTGATATAGAAGCTTATTAAGGCTAAGATTGTTAGGAATGTTTTGTTAATAAGTAGTTTATTGAAGTTAGTTGAAGTGATGACCCAGCAGGGGTCACTATGAGCAGTGTGGTTTGTAAAAATTAGTTATAAAAAGACCAGATAACAGCGAGTACTTTGGAGCAGTTCTTTGAAGCTATCCTGAGAGACTTTTTCTTGACACCATATCCCCAGCGGAGAAGTGACCGATATCTAGAAGATAATAAGGTGATAAGTCAGCATGGATTTGTCAAGAACAAATCACATCAAACCAACCTGATAGCTTTCTTTGACAGGGTAACAAGTCTTGTGGATAGGACGACAGTGGTAGACACGGTATATCTTGACTTAAGTAAAACTTTTGATACTATCTCACATGACCTTCTTATAAACAAACTAGGGAAATGCAACCTAGATGGAGCTACTATAAGGTGGGTGCAAAACTGGTTGGAAAACCGTTCCGAGAGAGTAGTTATCAGTGGTTCACAGTCATGCTGGAAGGACATAACGAGTGGGGTCCCCGCAGGGATCAGTTCTGGGTCTGTTTCTGTTCAATATCTTCATCAATGATTTAGATAATGGCATAGAGAATACATGTATAACGTTTGCGGACATTACTGTGACCTTATTGACATGAACTGTGACTGTATAGATCATTTTTCTGGTTATGATTATGCTGGCTGTATGTGTGTATCATTTTTGTATTTGACGTTATGAATACTGGCTATGTACTTGTATCTGAATATGTTTGATTCTAAGTAGCATCAGTAAAGCATTTGGTCAGCTTCTTCAGAAAGGACTATTCTGAGTAAGTGCCCCATCAAGAAACACTTAACTGACAATGGATTTTGGGAAACGCCAATCCACACCTTATCTTTCCTGGGAATGTTCAATCTAATATGTAAACAATGGTGTTGGCCTGCAAAAAGCTGAATCATTCATGGACATGTGACTTGCCCAGGTGGCTACAAACTCCATCTTGTTGCTGTGATTTTGCACAGAAGAACAAAGGGGTTTCCGCCCACAGGAGGGAGAATATAAAAGGCCCGGGAAGCACTCCATTTTGTCTTCAGCTGGCTCAAGAGATGGCCTCTCCACCCCAAAAAGATGCCTGAAAGAAACTGGGACAAAGGACCGTAACTATGGGGGTGTGAGTGATTGCTGGACCCAGGTCATAAACCACAACGTTGGTCTGAAAAGGATTGGGCCCAGACTAGGAAGGAGTCTAGTTTGTGAAAGAAGCTTATTGGAACATCTCTGTGGTGAGATTTATCTGTATTCAGTTTCCTACTGTATTAGTCTTAGACTTGCTTGTTTTGTTTTATTTTGCTTGGTAACTTACTTTGTTCTGTCTGTTATTACTTGGAAACACTTAAATCCTACTTTTTATATTTAATAAATCACTTTTGCTTATTAATTAACCCAGAGTAAGTAATACTGGGGGAGCAAACAGCTGTGCATATCTCTCTATCAGTGTTATAGAGGGCGGACAATTTATGAGTTTACCCTGTATAAGCTTTATACAGAGTAAAAGGATTTATTTGGGGTTTGGATCCCATTGGGAGTGGGTGCTAGAGACAGGAGCACTTGCTAAACCGTTTTCAGTTAAATCTGCAGTTTGGGGGCGTGGGTCAGACCCTAGGTCTGTGTTGCGGCAGATTAGTGTATCTATCTCAACAAGGCAGGGTTCTGAAGGCCCAAACTGGCAGAGAAAACGGGCTCAGAGGTAGTCTCAGCACATCAGGTGACTGTCCCAAGGGAGTCTCTGTGACCAAACCCATCACAAATACCAAGCTGGGAGGGTGCAAGTGATTTGGAGAATAGGATTAAAATTCAAAATGATCTGGACAAACTGGAGAAATGATCTGAAGTAAATAGGATGAAATTCAGTAAGGACAAATGCAAAGTACTCCATTTAGGATGGACCAATTAGTTGTACACATATAAAATGGGAAATGACTGCCTAGGAAGGAGTACTGCGGAAAGGAATCTGGGGGTCATAGTGGACCACAAGCTAAATATGAGTCAACAGTGTAACTCTGTTGCAAAAAAAGCGAACATAATTCTGGGATGCATTAGAGTGTTGTAAGCAAGACACAAGAAGTAATTCTTCCCTTCTACTCTGCGCTGGTTAGGCCTCAACTGGAGTATTGTGTCCAGTTCTGGATGCCTCATTTCAGGAAGGATGTGGACAAATTGGAGAGAGAGTGCAGAGAAGAGCAACAAAAATGATTAAAGGTCTAGAAAACATGACCTATGAGGGAAGATTGAAAAAACTGGGTTTGTTTAGTCTGGCAAAGAGAAGACTGTCAAGTATGTAAAAGGTTGTTACAAGGAGGAGGAAGAAAAAATGTTTTTCTTAATGTCTGAGGATAGGACAAGAAGCAATGAGCTTAAATTGCAGCAAGGGAGGTTTAGGTTGGACATTAGGAAAAAATTCCTAACTGGCAGGGTGGTTAAGAACTGGAATAAATTGCCTGGGGAGGTTGTGGAATCTCCATCATTGGGGATTTTTAAGAGCAGGTTAGACAAACACCTGTCAGGAATTGTCTAGATAATACTTAGTTCTGCCATGAGTGCAGGGGACTGGACTAGATGACCTCCAAAGGTCCCTTCCTGTCCTATGAGTCTATGATTTTATTTCGACACTGCCTGGATTACCACTGCTTTGGGTTTTAAGACCCTGGGTAACAGCCCCACTGACAGGAATGGGAGATGGTGGCCATTTCGAATATTCATTCATAAGCTGACAGCTTTTCATCGTGAGACAGGTAAAAAAGCTGCACACTCCTAAATTGCTAGAGTTACTATAAAGTTGAATGTCCCCTATGCTTCTGACTGCCAGGCGCTGGGACTGGATGACAGGGGAATGGATCACTTGGTAATTGCTCTGTTCTGTTCATTCCCTCTGGGGCATCTGGCACAGGCCACTGTCACAAGACAGGATACTGGGCTAGATGGACCACTGGTCTGAGCCAGTATGACCACTTATGTTCTTATGAGAGCTGGCAATACTGCGAACTCCAACTCACATGACAGTAATGTGCCAAGTATCACCTCTTCCCTTACATGCATAAAATGTGGATTAAAGTCCACAACTTTACAAATAATTTTGTCACGAAACAGTAACCTGAATGTTATAACCAGTTATCCAGCAGCAATGTCTCTCTGGATTCGCTTCAGTTCAATACAGACCCACTAGTCCTTTCCTGAGAATGCTGTATACTAATAGCTGGTCAACAATTTGCCTTCTCCCTTTGGAGAGGAATAGTCACTCCACACAGTGCAAGTAATGTAACTTGTTCCCAACAGAAAGATCACTAATGTCTACATCTCTTGTCCCAATTTAGTTTCCTGAGCTGAGGACCTAGCATTAACTCCAGTACAAGACAAAACAAGAACAAACAGTGCATCCCAAATGGGAAAAAACTCTATCCTCTCTGTACAATGTCAATAACAGGCTAAATTTTCCAGACTAATGTTCATGATGGTGCTTACAGGAAAGCGAACCCCTTGACCCTCATCCAAATGACCTGCTCAGTTAGCAAAGAGGAAATTCCTGCCCAGCTACAAAGCTAGCAATCAGTATTTACTTAAATATTTCTATATTTAAAAACATATTTTGGTGGGGGAGGGGTGTGAAATTGGACTGAGTATGAATGACTTGGACTAAGCTCTATGCACCACACAAGTACTACTACCTACAGATCATAAAAAGGGGAATATGTGATGAACAGAGCCTTGCCTAGGCTCTCTGCAGCCAGATGAATTTCATTTGATTCATTTCATTCACAGCACGCTATCTGTGAATCTTACAAAAACCAGAAAGGAATTATAAAATTGTATAAAAGGTGTATAAAATCCGGGTAACCCACCAGAACTATGTATTGCCCTGTGATGCCTAAAGAGGATCAAGTTGGCTTTGCTAAGATAGCCCGTCAAGCCTGAACTCTAATAGATAACCCAAACTGCATTCCTCTGCCCTCATAGGAACCAATGACCGCTGTTTATATGGACAAGTTGTGTCTCAGCAGGAAGAAAGATAACATACTATGGAACAGGGAGAGAGGATGTACCTATGCCTCACTGATGCCCATTTTTATTCCTCCACCTCTAAAGCATTGAGCTAGTCAATCTATGATAGGTGGCCTTCAAATCCACCAATGGTAACTTGGTTCAAAGTGTATTCAATGCAACCCCATTATGTTTATGTATTTGGGAGCTGCCTTTCCTATGTTGCAATCCAGTTTGGGTGGTACCATATGTCCCCACTGGAATGCAAAAACCTACTTATCAGTGATCAGATATACTTATTCACAGTATGTGTAATCGCAGAAATAAATCCAATGGATAGGTAGGTGGCTTAGAGAGGAAAGATATTTTTATCCCTTTACCAGTCCCCAGAGTGCTCCATTCCCCTTGGATTAATCCTTTCGTTGATAATCTGTGTTTCCAAGAAACAAATTTTTAATTTAAAATTTCCACTCCAGGGCCTTCAGTAATTGGAACTATTAATTAGATTGTTTACTTGAGCATACTCTTACCTTTAAACTATTAAACTCATTACTCTCAAATTTTGTGACTTGAATCTTGATCAGGTTGATAATAACTACAAGACTATCTGACAGCTGTTCAATGGTCTATGTGAGAAATGGATTGGAGATCTCACTACAGGTCCTAGCAGACAAAGTCTACATCAAAATAATCATCATTCTTGACCTCAGATACTGAACTGAGCTCTCACATCTATAGGATTATCTTCTTTGACAGCGTTGTGGCACATATGCTAAAGCAGTGTTGGGATCCTTACACAGCTGCTGTTTTTATTGTACCTCTCTCTGCAGGTAAATAGGATACCTTAGTTTCCACTGCTGTGAGTAGGGTATCTTTCATAAGCATGCACACGAGTTACTCTTAAAAATATCTTGCAGTTTCAGCATTTGAATGACCAGTGCACGAAAGCATACATTAATCTTACAAAGACTAATATGAATCAAGGGTTGTTTTGAACCAAAAATTAATCAATTTGCTACAAGAAAGATTATAGGCTGGGATTTTCAAACAAACCTCAGAGATTTAACCACTCACCTCCCATTGAAGTCAATGGAAGTTGGGCACCCCTCTGAAAATCTTACCGTCAATACAACAGGTTTAGTTTTAAACTATGATTACTTGAAAGTATTCCCCTTTGCATTGCACAAGTGGAAAATAAAAAAGAAAAGCAATCATTAAAATATCCTCACATTTTCATGTATTCACCTCTCCAATAATAAAGCTGTGTTAACCAATTCAGTAGAAATTAAAGTTACTGAAACTACATTTTAAATGTATGTGTATACTTTGGCTCATGCACAAGTTGTGTGGGCATGCAAGTGAAGACTGTTTTACACATGCACTTTAATAAATGTAAGAGATAAAAGCCATGTGTTCTACAAATAGTTTTAATATATAGGATATGGTATATTTTTGGTGTCTCACTTCATGCAACCACTGATGCATAACCAGTGAGGCTAGTGCACTAAAATATGGAGTACTCTTTGTATTCTGCACTTCATAAGGCAAATGCTGCATCCTCCTCTGAGAATGAGGACAATATCATAGCAGTGGAACTGGCACAGTTTTACTGCACAAAGGAAGGGGCAGGATTTTGGGAAACTACCCAGGGCATTTTCTCAGGGTGTTCCAGAACAGCCATTTAAAATAATAGATTGTGGGTGAGATAAAGCAGGGGAATTCAGGATATGCCATTCTGGCTCTCGCTGACTCTGTGAAACAGCATTGCTCCTAATGTATTATCTGGAAGAAGGATTCTTTCCCCTCCCCCTTTCAATGTGGAAATTCCCAGCACCTATGTGAAATACTTGGGCTGGATACTGAGCATGGGATATGTGTCTATATGCTTAATAATGCAGAAGAACTGCTCATATTCCACTTTACCTAAAAGCAAAATATTTGCTTTATTGTATAATCCTCCCTCTACAGATTTACAATTTTGAATATAATGTAGTATTTAAAGTCAATTTAGAGAAGCTATAATACATAACTGCTAAATATAACCAAAAGAATAACTGTAGTAGCAACCTTTCCATTTCCATGGAAACACCACTTAGAATACAAGACAGGAAATGCAGGAATATGTTAATGTAATAAACCTATATAAATTCACACACTGAAATCACTGATTTTGTGAAATCTACAAAAAGGCAGCATAATAAAAAGCACTGATTTTTAAAGATAGCTACGGGTAGCAGTGTTGGTCCTCTTCTTGTATATTAATCTTCAGACGTCATTCCAAAAACAATCCCTCCCCCAAATAGCTAATTTTTTTTAGTAGCATCACCTCTTAAAGGATAAACTAAGGCAGTCACAAAAATAAATATGGAAGTGATATATTCCTATGTCAATAGTTTTTCTCCAAAAGATTAAAAATCTACCTAGTTTGCAAAATGACAAATTATATTCCCACTTGCAAGCTATTTTACTTTCTGTGGCTCAGTCTGTGATAGTGCAGACATGGGTTATGGGTAGCAGTATTCTAAGAAAAAACAGCCTATGGAGGAACAGCAAGAGATCTGAGGCTGAACTAAAACAGAAAGCCTAAGGGTGAGGTAGGGGAAAGAAGATGAACAGAAACCTCTGACCCTTTCAACCAACTAATCCTTGTGAAGACAGATCTTCTTGTGGAAGCCCAGTTCTAAGAAATCTGCTGTGATGGGCTGTGTCCACAATGCTTGCATATTCAGCCACAATAGTGTCTAGTGAAAGAATGCAGGGAACACCAGGTGGCAGCTTTGCAAAGCCTGTCTGCTAATGGCTCCTCTCTCTCCACTCCAGCCCAGAAGATGGCTATGGCTGTAGTGAAACAGGCTTTTAGTCTCTTTATATAGGGAATTTCTGCAGCCTCATAAACCTCTGATACTGCATCAGGTTAATTTGATCTGAACGTACTCAGGCAGCACAAAACTGTGGATCTGTTTCCTCAACGGTTTCTAATCTGTGAAAGTACACTTTCAGGGCACTCCTGAAGTCCAAGATATGCAATGTCTTTGCTTTTCCTTATTTAAGACAGGGAAACTGGTAACCTGGTTAGGTGAAAGAGAAGTAGGATTTGAACAAAAAACAGGCCAGGTACAAAGGGCCACCTTGTGGCTTTTGAAGACCAAATATGGAGGACTACAGGAAAGTACTGAGAGCTCTCTTATTCATCTCACAGAGGCGATTGCTACTTACTACTACCTTCAGGAACTGCAATTACCACGATTAGCACAATTACCACAACTGTGCAGTTATTCAGGTAAATGGCCACATGTGCACAGATGTACATAATTTGTGCATACAATTTCATAAATACAAGTTGGGTGCCAATTTGTATGCACCAACCTTTGAAATCAGGCCCTAAAGACACATATTCAGACACAAAAATTAGACAAATTCAAAATTTCAAACAAGTGTTGGGAAGCATATCAGTTTCTTTACTGAATCCAACCATTGCTAATATTTCAGAAAGTAAACACTACTGTGTAATATTATAAGTAATGAGCCCAATTTTCAAACATATCCAAGGCTGCCCACAGGACATATTTAGAATACAGTTAGGTCCGATCCATACTACAAATTGTAGTAGTATTATACAAGATCATGGGACATCCATGTTTTTATTATTTACTATTTATATATTAGCAGGGCCATAATCAGGTTAGACAACATTGTGACAAGCACCATACCAACACACACTAAATGGACAGTTCCTGCCCTAGAAAGCTAAGAGCATAACTGAAGGGGTTTTTTTGTGGAGAGGGAGAGGGGGTTGTACAGTTTGGATGGCCTCCACCTCAGTAGAAGGGGAACAGGCTGGTTGGCAGAATCAGAAGGGTGCTAACAATAAACATGGAGGATAAAAAGAGGGAAGATAAGATTACTCATTAGCACAGAATCAAGATGTTGAGAACAAAATTTATCAAGGAACCAAACGACATGAAGAGATGCCCCTGCTATTGAATGAGGTCCTTGCTGGGCATGTACAGGCGGTCAGGGAGTCCACTGGCACCACTGGCCCTGCCATGGGGGCTCTTGCCACTGGCTATGCTGTGGCACCGACGGCACCAGCGGTCAAGTTGGTCGGGGTGAGTCACAGGGGGCCACGTGTGGGTCGAGGTCGGGGTTACCAACGATCTATCGGTACCCTGGGAGCGGTACGATCGATGGTACCAAGAACGACATCTGCCACGGTACTGGGACTCCGATGACGAGGAACAGTGCCGCCTCGAGCTACTACTGCTCGAGACGCTGCGACACCTGGGTCCACGACGACACAGAACTGGCGATCCCTGCTGGGAGTTGTGGGCACGGTGCCTCGAGGCACGAGAGCTGGAGCGTGAATGGCGATGGCGCTCATGTCGTGAGCGGCTATGGTAGCTCCGACGAGAAGGGGAGTGTCTACTGCGCCTGTGCCTTTTCCCCCCGATACTCTCTACTCAATCTGGTGGGTGACAAAAGCAGAGGCCGGAGACTGTGTCCTGACAGGACACTGAGCGGAAAGCGGGCCCGAGAGCGGTCCCCTGACCGACTGTCGAGAGCTCAGCAACAGCTTGCCCCTAGAGCGGGGTCCAGGTGCTGGAAGTGCCCCGGGTACCTGCAGAGTCATAATGTCTCTGGTCACCTGCAGGGCCTCTGGCGTCGAAGGCATCCGGAGGTCCGGAGAGGCCTGAGTCGATGCAACCGGGTTGCTCCACTTGACCTGAGTTGGAGCTCTAGAGCCCGGGGGAGAACTGGGGCTGCCCAACGTGGGTCTAGCCTCACCCCCTGCTTTGTCTCGACACCTCTGAGAAGACAGGGCCTTTCTCTGCTTCTTAGATGGGGAGCAATGGAAGGTGTGAGGGATAACTGTGCACCGAAGACAAGGTGCCCGGTGCCAGATCCGCTCGGTGTACCGGGGTTAGGGCCAGTGCCGACTCCAAGAGAAGGGCCCAAAGTCTAATGTCTCTTTCTTTTTTAGTTCTAGGTTTAAAGGACCTGCAGATCTTACAGCGGTCGCTGATGTGGGATTCACCCAAGCAGCGGAGGAAGTCAGCGTGCGGGTCACTTCTGGGCATCGCACGCCTGCAAGACTCGCACGATTTAAACCCTGGGGCCCCGGGCATGCCCCAGCCTGAAGACTAACTAACTAAGCTGAAACTTATTGAACTAACACACACAGGTACTACTAACAATGAAACGAGTTCTGGGACGAGCTGCAGCGAAGCTGGAGCAAGTAGTTCCGATGCACCTTCACTGGCAGCAGGAAGGAACAGAGGGTTGGGGGAGCATGCGGCTCCCCTTATAGCACACTATAGAGGTGCCACTCCAGGTGTTGCAGCAGCGCTCCCCCTACAGGTACCACTAAAGGAAAAACTTCCGGCACTCGTACACGTGGCGAGCACGCACACCTACTGTGGAATAGACATGAGCAAGCACTCGAAGAAGAAATACTTCTGTTCTGTATTTAGGGAAAAAATGATGCAGTCATATCATATGATAATACTTTTTCCATGGTTGGAGGATGTTAAACTGCAGCTACTACAGTTTGATATTTTAAAATCAGGAGGTTCAGATAACTTGCATCCAAGTGTTTTAAAAGAGCTGACTAAGGAGCTCACTGGACTGTTAATAATGATTTTTCAATAAATCTTGGAAAACTGCAGAAATTCCAGAAGACTGGAAGAAAACTAACATTGTGCCAGTATTTAAAAAGGGTAAACAGGATGACCTGAATTATCCAGATCTGTCAGTCTGACAGCAATCCCAGGGAAGATAATGGAGCGGCTGATATGGGACTTGATTAATAAAGAATTAAAGGAGAGTAATATAAATAATGTCAATCAACAGATTTATGGAAAATAGATCCTATTTTTGTATGAGATTACAAGTTTGGTTGATAAAGGTAAGAATGCTTATGTAATACGCTTAGAATTCTATAAAGTGTTTATTTGATACTGCACAACATTTTGATTAAAAAACTAGAACTATATAAAGTTAACATGCCACACATTAAATGGATTAAAAGCTGGCTAACTGATAGGTCTCAGAATGTAACTGAAAAATCATGAGTGGGTGAGTTTCTAGTAGCATCTCACTGAGATTGGTTCTTGGCCCTATGAATATAACATTTTTATCAATGATCTGGAAGAAAACAAAATCACCACTGATAAATTTACAGGCAATAAAAAAACTGGGGGAGTGGTAAATAATGAAGAAGACAGAGCGACCTGAACAGCTTGGTAAACGGGGTTCAAACAAATAATATGCATTTTAATATGGCTAAATGTAAATATATACATCTATGAACAAAGAATATAGGCAATGCTTACAGGATTGGGTACTCTATCCTGGGAAGCACTCTCTCTCAAAAGAATTTGGGAATGGTGGTAGATAATCAACTAAACATGAGATCCCAGCCCAATGATGTGGCCAAAAGGGTTAATGTGATCCTTGGAGGCATAAGCAGGGGAATCTCGAGAAAGAGCAGAAAGGTTATTTTACTTCTGTTTTATCACTGCTGGAATACTGTGCCCCATTCTGGTGTCCACAATTCAAGAAAAATGTTGAAAAATTGGAGAGGGTTCAGAGAAGAGCCATAAAGAATGATTAAAGGATTAGAAAACATGCCTTGTAGTGAGACACTCAAGGAGCTCAATCTGTTTATTTCAACAAAGGGAAAGTTAAGGTGTGACTTGATTACAGTCTATAAGTACCTACATGGGGAACAAATATTTAATAATGGGCTCTTCAGTCTATCAGAGAAAGGCATAACAATCCAATGGCCAGATGCTGAAAGTAGACAAATTTAGACTGGAGATAAGGTATAAATTTTTAACAGCAACAGTTAATACTTAACCAAGGGTCATGGTGGTTTCGCCATCACTGGCAATTTTAAATTCAAGACTGGATGTTTTTCTAAGCAATATGCTCTAGGAATTATTTTGGGGAAGTTCTATGTACAGTAACTCCTCACTTAAAGTTGTCCCAGTTAACTTTGTTTTGTTATGTTGCTGACCTATTAGGGAACAAGCTCATTTAAAGTTGCGCAATGCTCCCTTATAACATCGTTTGGCAGCTGCCTGCTTTGTCCACTGTGTGCAGGATTCTCTGGAAGAGCAGTCCCTCCATGTGGGGATTAGAACTGGGAGGGGCTGGCAGCCCCTCCCCCCATCAACTCCCCTAAATTCCCTGTAAGGTATGTGGCTCGGCAGCTGCCCAGAAGCAGCTCAGCTGTCCCTCCTGTCGTGCTGCTCCTGCCCTGCCCTCTGCCTTGGAGCTGCTCCTGGGAGCTTCCTGCTTGCTGGGGGAGGGGAGGAGAAGGGTGCTGATATCAGGATGTCCCCCTGCTCCTACACCGCCCCCCCCTCTGCTCTGTACCCACTCTCCACAAAGCGGAGGAGAGGGACAGAAAGGAGGGAGCTTGCTGGAAGCTGCTGCTTCCTGTCTGAACTAGCTGATCTGCTTAAAAGGGCAATGTACTTGAAGTGGGTCAGTGTACTTAAAGAGGCAATGCACATCTCTCTCTCACTCATGCATGCATCCCTCAGCACTTTGGAAAGTCAGCACCTGTGCAGACGTGCATGTGCTGTCAGGAGGAGAGAGTGGTGTGCTCCAGCTGGATAGCGTAGGCTCATCATCATGTTCAGTTTTTGCAGGGAAGTGTATGCAGCTACTGCATCTATTGTGTTTCCTCCCTCCTGCCTCAGTCCATGCTGCCTTGTAGATTGTGAGGCTACATTAACAGCGTATTAAACCTTGAGGCCTCAGCCGAGTGCTAGTTCATCATTTAGCAGTAAGGCATTCCCTGGGAAATATTCCACCCTCTTACTCCACCACCTCAACCAAGCTTCACAATCATTCATTGCTGTGTACAATATTGAACAGTTTGTTTAAAATTGTTTAACATTTATACTGTATATGTATATAATGTCTTTTGTCTGGCAAAAAAAATTCCCTGGAACCTAACCCCCCTATTTACATTAATTCTTATGGGGAAATTGGATTTGCTTAATACTGTTTCGCATAAAGTTGCATTTTTCAGGAACATAACTACAACATTAAGTGAGGAGTTACTGTACTGAGTTATACAGGAGGTTAGACTAGATGATCACAATGGTACCTTCTGACCTTGGAATCTACGAAACTCTGTTACATTATGTAGTATATAAGGATTCTTGAGCATGTGGGATCAAACATTTCCATTCATGGTCTTCTTCAAATTGAAATATCCACCTTGCAATTTTAGACCAAGTGTCTCTATTAAGCAGCTTAGCTTTATTTATTTATTTTTTTAAACACTTTAGGCTAATGCTAGTTTCTCCCTGGGATTATTTGGAATGTTGTTTGTTTATTTACAAGTTTTGCTTCATTAATTTTGACTCAATTAGTTAGCTCTTAAGTACCAGCACCATCACAAGAACTTGACTAATTCTTAGAATGTATCAGGGTGGATAAAAATCAGTAATTTTTTTGATAAAATGCTTTTTGAGGAAAACACTTATCTAAAGATAGTTTTAATTAAGATACATATTAGTTCAAAGATATCTCATCATGGAATAGGGATTATAAATTCTAATTCTATAGCATGAGACAATATATTCATGTAATGTTTAAGAAAAGTTTTGTAAATGAGTTCCAATAGTTCATGGATTAGGGACCCAAATTTATGGAGTTCCAGGGGCTTCTGTATAGATTATTTAGGTTAACTTTTCTATCTACCCAATGGGACTCAGTGCTCAGTCTAGAAGATACTATCAGAGATGCTTAGTTTTGCAGTTTTCAAACTGTGGATTTGTGTCTCCAGAGATAACATGCTTGTTAACAGCAAAAATGGTTTTAAATAAATAATATAGAGAGGTGAAAAATAACAGACCTCAAACCTATTGTCCCTCTGCAAATTTGTGTACACAGAGTCAATCCCTTACCTCTCTCTAAAAGTGCAAAGTTTCAAAAATTTCAATTAATAGAATATTATTGGGGGTGGAATAGATCTGGACAAGAAGAAGTCTGGAGATAAATGTGAGAAAGGAGGGACACGCAGTAAAAACAAAAGTGAAACTGTTTGAGTAGCATATTCCAGAAGTCTTGAGGTCTTTCTGAGTGTAGCCTTCATTGATTTGAGATCTACCATACCATTCTCTCACTAGAAGGGAAAACCTATAATGGCACCAGACCATAAACAAGACCCAGCTTGGGAATATTTTAATGAAATTCCTCTATCTGTGGGTAAGGCAGGCATGTGTGCAAAATGCAAATGGTGCAACAAAGAAATGCAAGGCCTGGTTGCCCGAATGAAACATCATCATTAGAAGTGTTCCTTCTCAGGAGGAAGCTGCGTTGAAGATGATGAAAGGAATATGTCTGAACATGCAGGATCTTCAGGTTGGTAAACTTTTTTATTTCATACTTCTTTCCTAAGGACTGCCTTTCTTCCTTCTGGACTATTCTTGAATTCTCATGTTTGAGCAAAAAATATAGTTGTTACTCTATGGTACTATCCTTTTAGATGCAGTTGTGATAAAAAATTAATAGCTGAAATAGGCAGATCTTCCTTTTACAATTTCACCTTTAAAGTAGTACTGAGTGTCAGTGAATGCAATGAGTAATACTAAATGACCAGTATGGTGGTAATAATTAAATAACTGCACTGACTTATTTTGTTTAGGAGAATCCATCCTCAACATATAGGATTCTGAAAACTATCCACCTTCAAGATCACCATCATTTTCTATAGTTTCTGAGTTATCTGCCAATGATAGTGTTTCAGTCACATCGTGTATGTCACATAGCCCCAGTCTATCACCTGTAGCAAAAAGAAAAAAAATTCTCCATCATCCAGAAACAACCATAGATAAGTTTATAAGAACCAGCAAATTACAAAAAGAGGTAATTGATGAAAAAATTGCCCAGTTTGTTTATACAACAAACTCTCCTTTCCGTATGATTGAGAACCCACACTTCATTAACATGGTTCAGTCATTAAGACCAGGATACAGTCCACCCAACAGAGCAAATGTCGCAGGCAAATTGCTGGATAAAGTGTATGAAAGAGAAACTGAGCAGTGTACAAAAGGTCTAGAGGCTGAAATTGTTAACTTCAGTCTTGATGGGTGGAGCAATGTCCACAATGATCCTGTTGTATGTGCTTGTGTGACAAAAGAAGAAGGGAATGTCTTCCTTACAGAAACAATTGATACATCAAGAAATGAACACACTGCAAAATACTTACAAGCAGCAGTAGTAAAGCCTTTAACAAACTGTGGGGAAAAAAATCAAACGTCTAGTACACAACTTGGCCACAGACAATGCTGCAAATATATCCAAGATTAGAAGAAATTTAGAAGTCCCAAGCTAATAACATACGGTTGCAGTGCTCATTTGATGCACCTCCTAGACAAAGACTTCAGTGTTCCAGAAATAAAGGTTAATGTTGAAATTGCAAAATACTTCCGTAACAACCACTTTGCAGCAGCTGCTCTGAAAAAGTGGGAGGAACCAAGCTAACTATCCCACAAGACGTGCGATGGAACTCAGTAGTGAACTGTTTTGAGCACTATATCAAGAACTGGCCTAATCTGATGACAGTTTGTGAAGAAAATCGTGAACAAATAGATGGCACCGTCACAGCCAAAGTTCTCAACATTGGGCTTAAGAGAAATTTTGAACACAAGCTGAGTACCCTGAAGCCTATTTCTGTAGCCTTGAACAAAATGCAGAGAAATAGCTGTTTTATTGATGACGCTGTGGAAATCTGGAAGGAACTGAGTGAGATCTTAAAGAGAGAAATATGCAATGACAGAGTTAAATTACAAGCATTAAAAAAACGAATGGGACAAGCACTGTCGCCAACTCATTTTCTTGCAAATATTCTCAATACTCGGTACCAAGGTCTGAAGAAGAGGAGTTGGCTATGACATGGACATCCAACAATCATCCCTCCATAATGCCAACTATAATAAACTTCAGAGCTAAGGGTGACCCATTCAAGAAATATATGTTTGCTGATGATGTTTTAAAGAAAGTCACACCAGTCACTTAAGCACTTGGATTCAGACAGTTGAACTGATAATCTCACTTTTAACAGCAGTAGCTTCTTCTGCCAGTGTAGAAAGAACATTTTCTTCCTTTGGACTAATTCATTCCAAATTGAGAAATCGTTTGGGACCTGAAAAAGCAGGAAAGCTTGTTTTTCTTTTCCAGATTATGAACAAACAGGAAAATGAAGGTGAAGACGACTGAGTTAGCGGCAGAAGCCAATATTTTAAGTTTCTCATGTTGACCTGGCTGACATAGTCTATTTAATTTTTTTTTTTAATATTTCATTTAACTATTTAAGTTAAAAACAATTTTAACAAAAACAAACCTGATTTTAAAAAACTTGAATTTTTAACTAAATTCAAAAATTCATATGCTTGTTTTGTTAAAATATTATGTTTGCTGTTAAAGAAAAAAATCCAGAATACATAACGTTGTTGATTTAGTTAAATAAAACAATTTAAATGTCTGTCTGGAGATGTTCTCCTCCTAATACAGCATAGCAAGAAAATCCTCCAAATATTAATGATTAATCTGTTGAATTGGAGATAGTTCACCTCCCAATGACTTCATAAATATCTGCTTCAATTATCTTTGGTAAATGAAATAACCAAACAATCATTCATTTTCTGATACAGTTGTAAAACTAATCTGAAAAGTTTTCAAAATAAATCACTTAAAAATGTATAGTGTGTACCTTCTAAAAATGAAACCTACATCTATCTCTGAGTTGTGAAGAATATGTATTAAGTTTATAACAACCAACAAGAATGCACTTTTATGTAGAAATCCATGATTAAATCGAGTCTTCCTGATTTATTTAAATCAATTTGATTTAAATAAAATCCACATTGGAATGTATTCATCTGGTGTTCATATATCAGTTTTTGGCAAATTTCACAGTAATTGAAGAATGCCATATCCAGCTGATTCTGCAAACTAATTTAGTTAGGAAGAATATAATTACCTGGTTGGAATTCGATCAGGACACCAAATAACATCTCTCCACTCTTACAAAAAGAGCTATGGGATTCTTAATGACTACAGCTGGTCAGGATACCAGATGAATGTCTTATGTGAAAGACAGCACATCCAATACCACAGTATTCCCTAATACCGTACAATAATGGAGCATTGGTTCAGCATTGACTCAAGAGGGAAGAGAGTCAGCTAGTGAGTCACTAGTTCTGTTTCCTACAGCATCTAAGTCTTTCTTGGAGGTCTTCCATCAAAGGACTGACACAGTCCAATCCTGCTTAGCTTGAAAGATCTGATGGGAACAAGCACATGGCATGGTTGACATGACTGCAGGCAAAAATTATAAAGGTCTATGCAAAAACATACATCATGCTAAAGAAAATATTTAGCATCAGAGCAATGAATAATACAAGCAGTTGAAACTCAAGACACATTGAATGTGAGTTCAGACTGTGAAACAAAGGACACACAATACACTGACTCTAATGACCACATAACCAAATGCCACTAATAGAGACACTTATGAGATATAAATTTCTCAATATCTCCAAAGATGTAACCTTTCACAATGGCAGCTGAATACAGGTGAAGGAATGGGAGTAAAAAAGCATCCGAGTAACTGGTGGAAAGTGGGGAAAAAAAGAGAACTTTTCTGGACCAGTCTGAGTCATTGTCAAATGACATCCAGTAACCACCCCAAACACACCAAGAAACCTGCTCTCTACAGCTAGGCACTCACATACCACAGAAAATGGTCCCAGTATAAAGTCCGGCATATACACCTTAACATGCTCAAAACCGCCTTCACTAAACAAGGACACTCCACCAGAAAGAAGTAGGTTGCATCATGGAACAGGCCACTCAAATACCCTGAGAAAACCTGCTTCAATAGAGAAATAAAACCCCTTCTGACCGCACACATAGTTGTCATCCACCACCCCATCCTGGAACCCATACAAACAATTACAACCCATACAACCCATCCACCACCCCATTCCTGGACCCCCCTCTTCTGGCCCTCAAGCAACCCTCCAACCTCTCCAAGCTAATCATCAGAAACATGCGCCCCACACCAACTCAAAGGGGCACCAGACCCTGCCAGAACAACACATGCAAAACCTGCAGACATAGCTCCACTGCTACAATGATCAACATCCCCACAACGTACCTTTCAAGATCAATGAGCCCTACACATGCTTAGCACAACATGTGGTGTACCTCATGCAGTGCACTAAATGCCCCAATAACAACTATGTGGGTGAAACCAGACAATCACTACATTCTCAAATGAACTCACACAGGAAAATGATAAAAGACAAAAACACCATATCACCTGCAGGTGAACATTTTCCACATTTTCACTCTGTATCAGTCCTCATCCTCAAAGGAAACCTGCACAACACTTTCAAAAGACGAGCTTAAAGTCATAACTTTGTTAGACACTAAAAATAATGGACTGAACAGAGACACTGGATTTATGGCTTATTACAACAACCTATAACCCACCAACAATCCCCCTTGCTGTCTTCTCACCTCCTCCCCGGCTTCCTTTTCCCCTTACGATTGGAGTGGTATCAACAGGCCACCTCACCTTGAATGTTCCCTTGAAATATGTGTTAACTACTTATGCTAAACAATATGTTCCACCTTGTATTTAGCTGTAACACTCTGAATACATTTTCCAGACCTGAAGAAGAACTCTATATAAGCTTGAAAGTTTGTCTCCCTCACCAACAGAAGTTGGTCCAGTAAAAGATATTACAGTAGAACCTCAGAGTTACAAACTCCAGAATTAAGAATTGACCGGTCAACCACACACCTCATTTGAAACTGGAAGTATGCAATCAGGCAACAGCAGAGACCAAAAAAAAAAAAAAAGCAAATACAGTACAGTACTGTGTTAAATGTAAACTTCTAAAAAAAATAAAAGGTAAAGTTTTAAAAATATTGACAAGGTAAGAAAACTGTTTCTGTGCTTGTTTCATTTAAATTAAGATGGTTAAAAGCAGCATTTTTCTAATGCATAGTAATGTTTCAAAGCTATATTAAATCAATGTTCAGTTGTAAACTTTTGAAAGAATCACCATAACGTTTTGTTCAGAGTTACATACAACCTCCATTTCTCACGTGTTCACAACTCTGAGGTTCTACAATATTTCACCCACCATGTCTCTCTAATAAAAGGGTTGGTACATTCAGCTACCTTTATGCAGGAAGCCAAAAATTATCTTTAAAACTTTCTCTAAATGGAATGTTGTTACCAATGCAATAAATAACATACCTTACAAATTTCCATTTCCCATCAGCAAAGGCTTATTCGGTTGATTAATAACACATTTTGACCTTAGGTTTCTAAGTATGAGAAAACAGGTAGGAAAAAGACAGCTAATAGCTATTTTGATGTTTCAACTCCAATTAACATCTAGTAAGGTAACAAATTGTTTTCTAAATTCATTAGATTGCTTGGCATGAAAGTGTATCATGTGATATGTTGTTCCTTCCAACTATGAAAACAATGAGATATAAAAATGCAACATTTTTATACAATAAAAATATTACTGAGAGATTACACAAACTCCTTTTTTCCCTAACTCTAAAAGGTACTCAAATGCCACAGTAATGGGCACTGTAGGGCCTAGTCTACACTGCAGGGATGGGAGGGGGAATCGATCTAAAATACGCAACTTCAGCTATGAGAATAGCGTAGCTGAAGTCGACGTATCTTAGATCGACTTAGAATCACTTACTTCGCGTCCTTGTGGCGCTGGATCGACGGCCGCCGCTCCCCCGTCGACTTTGCTTCCGCCTCTTGCCAAGCTGGAGTTCAGCAGTCAATGGGAGAGTGATCGGGGATCGATTTATTGATCCCCGATAGATCGATCGCTACCCGCCGATCCGGCAGGTAGTGTAAACTTACCCTAGGAGAGGTTATATAGAAGAGATCTCTCCCAGAGGAACACGTTATTTTTGAAATTTAAATTCTTTGGCTTCAGCAATCTGACCTTTTTGCAGTGTGAGAGAGAGAACCAAAAAGAGAGGCAGAAATGGGGTGGTGGGGGGAAAAGGGGAAAAATCACAGCAGGATGTTTGCTAGAATCTATTACAGCTACAAAATACAAAAATTTGGGGTTTGTTAATATTCTTACAACTTTATTCAGCACTGTTTTTTAAACAAATCTGACATTTTGTGCAAGTTGAACTGGAATGACTATTTTTTTAAAATGAGGTAAGGTACAGTAAAATGAGGTAAGGCTCAAGGATAACACAAAATATGTGGGACAAAATTTTCAAACTTAACTGTCTACAGTTAGACACCACTGTACTTGGCATGATTTTCAGATATGCTGAGCATTTCCCGCTACCATTCACTTCAGTGCAAGTAGCAACTGCCTACCATCTTTAAAAATTAAGCCAGAAAGATTCTGTTTAAAGATTCAGACTTTAGGCATTCAGGTTTAGACATTTTGGCCGGATGTTTTATTGAGGGGTAAGAAACCAGAAAGTGGATAATTCATTTAAAAATAACATAATTTTGAAAAATATAATTGCATATGTAGCCCTAAGTTAAATAATGAAACTGTACTCAGCAGTGCAAAAACTGTACTACAGTAATTCCATTCCACCCTCCACTCCCAGAACATAAAAGAAGTTTTGATCGATTACCTGGTAAAAATACCATCCACAACTCCAACTGTGGACTCCTCTGCAGGAACATAGGAACCAATCTGTGCCATGATCGTGATCAGTGCAACTTGTTTTATGTAGGAGCTCTTTCCACCCATGTTGGGTCCAGTAATTATCATTACCCTTTCTTTGTCCCCCTGGAAAATGCAAAACAGCTGTTCAATATACACTATTGAGATGGAGTGCTTATTTAACTGACAGTATGTTTTACAATGATGTATGTACAAAGGGTATGTTCTCAATATTTAATATGCCTTCTACATAATAAAGTTCTTTTCCTGAGGGGAAGAAGCAGCAGCTTAAAAAGAAAATTATTTACTTCTAATAATAATTCTTTGAAGAAACCATTTAATAGGATATCCACTTTTGTTGCTCCGTGTACAGTGTGACACTAGTGGGAATTCCCCTAATTTTATAAGAATGTTGACTCTGTGCTTGAAAAGGCTGTATTTTCTAATATGATTCGAAATTTATCCTTCCATCCCACACTACATTACTACAGTAATAATGGTGCAAAACACTACGTTTTACAAACCACTACTGCAGCATTAGAACGGCCATACTGGGTAAGACCAATGGTCTATCTAGCTCGGTATCCTATCTTTCGACAGTGGCCAGTGCCAGATGTGTCAGAGGAAATGGAAAGAACAATACAATTATCAAGTGGTCCAGCCCCTGTTTCTGGCCATCATAGGCTTAGGGACATCCAGTGCAGGGGTTACATCCCTGACCATCTTGGCTAACAACCACTGATGGACCTAACCTCCACGAACTTATCCAATTCTTTTTTGAACCCAGTTACACTTTTGGTCTTCACAACATCCCTTGGCAATGAATTCCTCAGGATGACTGTGCGTTGTGTGAAGTACTATACTTCCTTTTGTTTGTTTTAAACCTGCTGCCTATTAATTTCATTGGGTGACCCATGGCTCTTGTGTTATGCCCAGGGGTAAATAACACTTCCTTATTTACTTTCTCCAGACCATTCATGATTTCATAGACCTCTACCATATTCTTTCAAGATGAACAGTCCCACTCTTTTTAATCTCTCCTCATATGGAAGCTGGTCCATACCCCTATTCATTTTTGTTGATCTTCTCTGTATGTTTTCCAATTCTATCTTTTTTGAAATGGGTGACCAAAACTGTATGCAATATTCCAGGGGTGAACGTACCATGGATTTATATAGTTGCATTATGATATTTTCTGGCTTATTATCTATTCCTATCCTAATGGTTCCTAATATTCTATTAGTTTTTTGACTGCACTGCACATTTTGTGAGATCCCTTTGTAACTTTTCACAATCGGCTTTGGACTTAACTATCTTGAGTAATTTTGTATTGTCTGCAAATTTTGCCACTTCACTGTTTACCCCTTTTTCTAGATCATTTATGAATATGTTGAACAGCACTGGTTCCAGTACAAATCTTGAGGACCGCACTATTTATCTCTCTTCACTATAAAAACAGACCTTTTATTCCTACCCTTTATTTCTATCTTTTAACCCGTTACTAATCCATGAGAGGACCTTCTCTTTTTACCCGTGACTGCTTACTTTGCTTAAGAGCCTTTGGTGTGGGACCTTGTCAAAGGCTTTCTGAAAGTCCAAGTACACTATATCCACTGGTTCACCCTATTCCACATTCTTATTGACACATTCAAAGAATTCTAACAGATTGAGATATGATTTGACTCTTCCACAACATATTGTGTTCATCTATGTGTCAGATAATTCTCTTCTTTACTATAGTTTCAACCAATTTGCCTGGTACTGATGTTAGGTTTACTGATCTGTTATTGTCAGGATCAATGCTGGAGCCTATTTTAAAAATCTGCAATTTCATATTTGAGTTCCTGCAGAACTCTTGGGTGAATACGATCTGGGCCTTGTGACTTATTACTGTTTAATTTATCAATTTGTTCCAAAATCTCCTTTATTGACACCTCAATATGGGATAGTTCCTTAGATCTGTCACCTAAAAGAATGGCTCAGGTGTGGAACTCTCCCCCACATCCTCTGCAGTGAACACCAATGCAAAGAATTCATTCATTTCTCTGCAATGGCCTTGTCTTCCTTGAATGTATCTTTAGCACCTTGGTCATCCAGTGGCCCCACTGACTGTTTGGCAGACTTTCTGCTTCTGATATACTTTAAAAAACACAATAACCACCTTTGCTATTAGTTTGTGTCTTTTGCTAAATTGCTCTTCAAGTTCTTTTTTGGACGGCCCAATTATACTTTTGCACTTGACTTGCCAGAGTTTATGCTCCTTTCTATTTTCCTCAGTAGGATCTGACTTCCAATTTTTACAGGATGCCTTTTTGCCTCTAACCACCTCCATTACTCTGCTGTTTAGCCATAGTGGCATTTGTATAGTTCTCGTTTTGTTTTATTTTTAATTTGGGGAATACATTTGGTATTATCATGTTTTCAAACAGTTTCAAATGCAGTTTGCAGGCATTTCACCCTTTTTACTGTTCCTTTTAATTTTCATTTTTATAGTGTACTCATTTTTTTTTGTAGTTCCTCTTTCTGAAGTTAAATGCTACTGTGGTGGGTTTCTTTGGTACTCCCCCCCCCCCCCCCCTCAAGGATGTTACATTTAATTATATTATGATTGTTATTTCTGAGTGGTTCAGCTATATTCACCTCCTGGACCAGATACTGTGCACCACTTAGGACTAATTCAAGAATTGCCACTCCCCTTGTGGGATCCAGGACTAGCTGCTTCAAGAATCAGTCATTAATGGTGTCTAGAAATTTTACCTCTGCATCCCATCCTGAGGTGACATACCCAGTCAATATGGGGATTTTATTGGTTTTTTTTGGTGTGTGTGTGTGTTTGTAGCCCCTCTTATCTCCTTGAGCATTTTACAGTCACCATCACCATCCTGGTCAGGTGGTTGATAGCATATTCTTACTGCTATACTTTCATTATTCAAGCATGGAATTTCTATCCATTGAAATGTGATTCATTTAAGATTTTTACTATATTTGACTCTATGCTTTTTTCACATAAAGTCCCATTCCCCCACCTACAAGACCTACTCTATCATTCTTATATATTGTGTACTCTGACATTACTGCATCCCATTATCATTCCACCAAGTTTCTGGGATGCCTATTATATCAATATCCTTGTTTAATACTAGGCAAGTATACCCATTTTAGTATTTAAACTTCTAGAATTTGTATACAAGAATTTATCAAATGTGCCTTCATGTAATATAACTGAAGGGGACTTTTTTTATTTGGCAGTTTCTCTTCAGTTCCTACCTGTACTTCATCAAGTTCTATCCTTTCCTCTTTACTAGGACCTAAAGTAGCCCCTTTAATAAACCTTTCCCTAAGGAATGCCTCTGCCCAATCTGTCTACTCCTCTGCATCTCTCAGCTTTCTCCCAGCCCTTATTTGGACTGACTATTGTATAACACTAATATTTTTTCTTTCATAAGGACTACCCTGACAACACTTTAAAAGCTGTTGCAAATGTACCAATATTAACTGCCAATATTTTTAAGTATTCACAGTTCTATAACTTCATCAGTATTTTAAAATGTGTCCAGTGATTAACACTTAGACTTAATTCCTCTCCTAATAAAGAGTCTAGAATTCTCATAATTTCTATTTTTAATTTGGATTATTTAAGTGATATCCCTGTTTCTGTACATGAAGAAAGAATCATGGTACTTCTAGGACTCCCATCATCATATCTGACCACCACCCAAATATTCAAAAATGGATATATCTCTATTTCTTATTTCCCAGCCTGTAGAAGAAATAGCTTGTTTACACAAATATGTTTTGAAGTAATAAAATCAACTTTTAGATTTGAAGTCCTATCATAAACTTGATACATAGGAAGAATAGTTCATGAACATTTTCAAGACGAGATCAAGGGAGGAGGAGACATGTTCATGTTATGGCCCTGATAGAAAAGCTCTAGCAATAGTTTCAGGCAGGTAAAAAACACAGTTCAAGGCATTTCTGCAGGCACAGTCTCCTGATAATTCAAACTGTTTTATTTAAAAATAGAAGCATTTTGATGAACTAGGTTCCAACCCACCATCCACAGAAAAGTAAAGAGAGCTGGAAACAACACTAGAATCAACACTGATTATGCCAATATCACCGGATTCTATCTATTGCTTCTGTAACATATGAGTTGCTAAATTATAACATTAGAACATGGCTAACAGAAAAATGTAAGATGATTATTGAATAAAACGCCAGATTTTTTAGAAATACCTTTTGTAATTAGTTCTGAGTTGCAGAAGAATTTGTTAATGTTCATTTTGCACTGAAGCAACATACAACACTTTTATATCAACATTCTTTAATAGCTTTGAAAAATAATTCATATGTAAATGTATGCAGTACAAGGTAGAATATATTTTACCATAGCAACAGTTCCATATCAACACCTACAATAAACATAGAAAAATAAAGTATGCAAAGGCAGCTGATGTTCAGAAGTAGGTTGAAAGTATTTATTTCTGTTTGTACAAAGCAGAAGTGTAATATTACAAAAAAAATTTGAGGTGAATATTTAGTGGCAAGGATTAAAAGACCTTGCAATTCCTGAGAGAGATTTTAGTTTCTCAGAACTTAACACGTCCCTTCCCCCAGCCAAAATCATAATAGATATGTTTCTCAGAAACAACCATATAAAATAAAAATATGATCTAATATTTTTCTGCATTAGCTGTATGTTAATACAAATCTTTTGTAATAATGCTTATGTTCCTTAGAATAACCTCTTAAATTACATTTTTCCCAACCCTAATCATACTGTCTTTTGAGGTCACCTTTTCAATTTGTTTGTGCCACTTGTGTGAATGATGCTGTAAAAGTGTGCAACTGGCTGTTTGAAATCAGCAAAACATTGATAATCAAGCAATGTGGTAAAACAGATGTGGACATGGATTCAAGAGAGATCTTTTGAAATGCAAGCAAGCAGCCATCTGTATAATTAAATTATTTATTTAATTTCCTGGACCAGAAGCAAATTCTAGAATCCTTCCTTTGACTGATATTCAATCCCTCATTATAGCCCCATACTTACGGATAGGTTGGTGCTGTTTGGAACATACTGATCTTGTTCTCCTAGCAGTATATCAATCACAGGGTGTCTGCCATTTTTTATAATTATTTTTTCCCCTTTATCTTGCACAACTGGTCTGCACAAAGAAGTAGACGTCAGTACACTGTTCATTACATTTAATTATTTAGGAATATCATGATGAAATCTTAGGGAAGGCATTCTAAACAGCAGACAGATATCTTTTCAATAAACCATAAACAGATGAAAAATGAATTCTAGTGAAGAGTTATGCAGAATCCATGATTCTCACACAGACGGCAGATGTGTGGATTTGTGGGACTTTTAAAAAGAGGTGTGAAACATTATGGGATGCAGATAAAATTATGGGATGGAGAAAACTGCATCCTGGGGCACTGAAACCATGTTCCCAGTCACCCCTGCGCAACTCATTTGCTCCCATGAAGCACTGCAAACCATTCCCAAAACACACTGCACTAGATGGTGGCGAGTTGCACAGTGGGATAGTTACCCATGGTGCACTGCCCTGTGCATTGATGCAAGCGCTTCTAGTGAGGACATGCATTGCCGACACAAGGAGTGTAAAGTGGACATGCACAGGTGATTTAATTACTGCGGTGACTGTATGTTAATGTAACTTAGGCCTGGTCTAACCTACAGAATTAGGTTGACATAAGGCATCTTACGTTGACCTAACTCTGTAAGCGTCTAGACTAAAACGTCCCTCCCACTACACCCACTTAATAACTCAATCTTCACGAGAGGCATAGTGCTTAAGTCGATGTAGATAGGTCGACACAGTGTCTGTGTAGACAGTGCCTTGCAGTGCTGACAGCTGGAGCCCTGCGGCCCCGGGGCTGACAGGCAGGGCAGCGGGACGATAGCTGTCAGCCCCGGGGCGATGAGGGGATTACAGTGGACGAGAGGCTGGATATGAGTAAGCAGTGTGCCCTTGTTGCCAAGAAGGGCAACGGCATATAGGGCTGTATTAGAAGGAGCATTGCCAGCAGATCGAGGGAAGAGATTATTCCCCTCTATTCAGCACTGGTGAAGCCACACCTGGAGTATTGCATCCAGTTTTGGTGTGTGTGTCCCCCCCCCCCCCCCCAGAAGGGATGTGGACAAATTGGAGAGAGTCCAGTGGAGGGCAACTAAAATTATTAGGGGGCTGGGGCACATGATTTATGAGGAGAGGCTGAGGGAACTGGGGTTATTTAATCTGCAGAAGAGAAGATTGAGGGGGAATTTGATAGCAGCCTTCAACTACCTGAAGGGGGGTCCCAAAGAGGATGGAGCTCGGCTGTTCTCAGTGGTGGTAGATGACAGAACAAGAAGCAACGGTCTCAAGTTGCAGTGGGGGAGGTCTAGGTTGGATATTAGGAAACACTATTTCACTAGGAGGGTGGTGAAGCACTGGAATGGGTTACCCAGGGAGGTGGTGAAATCTCCATACCGTGACAGACCCAGACCAGTGGGGTACAGGAGTCTGGTAGAGGGCAAATATACTGGTCACTGGATGAGTAGTTTTCTGTTCCCTGAGTGACCAGAGCAGGGGCTGCACTAGAGTAATCAGGAACCTGCTAGAACCTGGACTGTGGGTTCTCCCAGAGGGGAAGATCTCTGGGCTGTTCCCCAACTCACATGGTGAATCTCTGAGGCAAGAAAATCCGCCAATAAGCGCAGGATCCACCAAGATAGAGGAGGAACTTTGACACAATACTTAGAGGTTTTTAAGGTGTGGCTTGACAAAGCCTTGGCTAGAAGGATTTAGTTGATGTTGGTTCTGCTTTGAGCAGGGGATTGGACTAGATGACCTCCTGAGGTCTCTTCCAACCCTAATACTCTATGATTCTATGATGAGGCTCCGGCTGTCAATGCCCCACAATGCCTGACTTAAGTCAGTGCAAGCGCACCTGATAAGGATCTGCACCAACAGAAGGAGCATAGTGTGGACACGAAGAGATGATTTAATTACTGTGGTGGCTGTAACTCGATCTAACTTAAATTGATTTAATTTTGTAGTGTAGACTTGCCCTCAGGGTGTCACAGCTAAATACAAGGTAGAACAGATGGTTTAGCACAGGGATCGGCAACATTTTGCATGCGGCCCGCCAAGGTTCACCGCTGCAGGCCAATGGGGGCTGTGGGAAGCCGCGGGCAGCACATCCCTCATCCCACGCCGGTTCCCGCAGCCCCCATTGGCCTGGAGCGGCGAAGCGGCCAGTGGGAGCCGCGGTTGGCCGAACCTGCGGACTTGGCAAGTAAACAAACCGTCCTGGCCCGCCAAGGGGCTTACCCTGGCGGGCCGCATGCCAAACGTTGCCGATCCCTGGTTTAGCATAAGGAGTTGTAAAAGACCACTCAAGGTGAAGTGGACAATTAACACCTCTGTAGTCGTAGGACAAAGGACATTCAGACACATCTAACAAACTATTAACAGCCCAAAAAACACTGTATTAGCATTTCAACTATCAAGAAGAGTTCAGAGAGAGTACTGAATGGGCTTCTCTATTATGCAAGATATTTTCACAGGGATTATTCATAAATGCTGATTCATAGCTTGACAATGTACTTTCAAATTATTGTAAAATTTTGAAATTTAAAAAAGTAAATCTGCCTAACAAATAGTGACTGTGCTATTATGACACACTATTTTAGAAAAATTAATTCACTGTCTATATTTTTCTAGTCATTCATTGAAGTCATTCAAGTTTTTTAAAATTAAATAATTTACGATGGAATGCAATGAAGTATCTTTATAGCAACATTTCTTAAAATTCTGCAAATTTACAGTTTGTGAAAATTGATACAGAAACACAAGACAGACATTATATCCAAAATATTCAAACTCAGAAATGCTAAAGTGAGCTAATGTGAAGTTCCGAATTCCAAACTTTCTTTCAGTAGCCCTCAAAAATTAATTATTGACATCTTCCCTGTGGTTAACACATTAGAGAATTGTAGTAATTCCTTCTGAAGCTTAACTGATAGGCCTGCTCCCTGCCAGTTTAAAAGCTCTAGCCACTGTTTAATATTTGATGAATTATTTAAAGTCCCCATAGTGAATTAATCAGATCTTAGTTTGTTTTCTCATCTGAGTATACAGGAGTAAGATACCAATTCTCTGTAGACCTTGACCGAGATAAGCAAAGTTCTCAAAGGTCCAAAAGTGATCAACATTAGAGAGAGCTGACTTCACTTACACGACACACATTTAAATACACTTCCAAAGGGCTCTTTTTTCTAAAGCAATTTTCTGCTAGCTTGCAGATGAAGCCAGCTCACAGTTTATCCATTTACCTATAATTTATTGAAATTTAATAATATTAAGTAAAATATATTTTAATTGTTTAATATATCCAACTGTTACAATATCTCACAATAGCATTATTATTTATTCCTTCAGTATGACTTAGGAAAAGTATTCTTTTGCAATGATTTTGAGGTATACCTAATTCTACTTTAGTAAATTTGTTGAATATGTTTAGAATATTTTGGAAATCAAGACAAATTACGTAACAGAAAATTATTTAGCTAAATACATTTTTGTTCTACTGTTAATTGTTTCCACTAAGCTTTGTATTTATTTCTGCATAGGAAAGGCATTTGAGAAAAGTTTTAAGTGGGTATACAAACCATAAGCCATCAACAGAAGGGAAAATTTGTGGGCTGATAAATATTAGGACTAATAGTTTGAAACACTTAAAGCTCTCATATAATCTGTGGAAATCATCATCTGCAAATATATATTCTTTGTTAATAGAAATGTTAGTACTAAAAAGAGAAAGATCAAAAATTTTTGTATTCTAAATATAATAAAACAGTCTTATAAGAACGGGGCCCCAGGGCTGCTGCAGGCAGGGAGAGGGCTGGGTGGAGTCCTCTGACCCTAGCCCCAGGGCAGCCTGCACCCCAAATTTCTCATCCCCGGCCCCACCCCAGAGCCCGCACCGCCAGCTGGAGCCCTCACCCCACACCCAACCTTCTGCCCCAGCCCTGAGCCCCATCCCGCACCCCAAACCCCTCATCCCCGGCCCCACCTCAGAGCCTGCACCCCCAGCCAGAGCCTTAACCTCTCTGGACCCCAAGCCCTAACCTCTGCCCCCTCCCACACCCCAAACCCCTCATCCTGGCCCACCCCAGAGCCCACAGCCCCCCACACCCCAGCCCTCTACCCCAGCCCTGAGCCCCCTCCCAAACTCCAAACCCCTCGGCCCCACCCCTGCCACATATCACCTCCATATTGGTGCACAAACAAAATTCATTCTGCACCTGGATATAAAAGATTTGCCGGAACATTGCTTTACACCAATATTGAAAGCTTTAGCAGAGGTGTTATTTGGTATGTCAGCTGAGGACCACTAAATTGAAACAGACTGAAAATTGATCAGCACTGCAGACATTTCAGGACCTACTCCCTGGAAGCATAAAGCTTTGGCCCCAATCCCTACACAGATTTACACAAATTTAATTTGACACACTGTGAACACTTCATTTGAAGACAATGGAACTATGCACGTATGAGTAAATTGTTGTTGATAAAATGCAAGTCTTTCTAAAAACTTGGTTTTGTCTTTGCATTATGTAATTTAGATGGTAAACTCATCAGGGTTGAGACCATGCTTTAGTCTACGTTTGTAAAACAATGCTGAAACTTATAGTACTATCAACATATTTATCAGTACATTTTACTGTACTAAGTACGTCAGATCAAAGCTTATTTTAATATTCTACCTTTTAAATCAATAAACAACAGTTTAAAACTGATTACCTGCAATAGGCTCCTTGTTTAGCAACCTTGGCCAATGAGAAAATGCAGTCAACAGTTGCTAGGTGACTGACCGCCTTCAACACAGAGTGATAATATTCACTAAAATGACTATATATGTATAGAAGGGAGAAAATAATGAATAAAATAAATAAATAAATAAATAAATAACTTCATATGAATCCACATGTATTGTCAAAAAATAGCCTTTGCTTGGCTCTCACAGGGCTCTTATGGTATTAAAATTGCACTAAAATCAAATCTCCCAGCAGTCTGTCAAACTTATAATGTGAGAACTCAATCTTAATCATGATGAACTTCATATTCATAGTGTAACCTGGTATTTTTTCTGCACATTAAAAGGAAGGCAAAATGAAATTAATTAGCGAGTATATAAAGGATCTGCAGCTGATCCCTGCTGCCTAATGGACTCTACAAAAATGCTCCTGTTTATCACAGTGGCTGACTGAACTCTGTCAGTCACTTCAACTGTAAGTTATCGTAAGAAAAAAAAATCAAAAAATGTGTCCTGACACAGGAGCTCTCCAGGGTCTCTGACAAAACAAGGCTCTTCACCATGGAAAGTTCATAATTTCATTTCCCTTTCTGAGTACAGTTCCTTCAGTACATGTATGAAGTTAACAGAGGCAAAAGACAAAGTTTTCAGTAGACTCATTCCCTTAGCCTTAATACATTTCTTCCCTTTCCTGTTAATTAATTTACAGTAGGAAAATGTAAAGGTATCTACAGTTCTACTTGTAAAGTTGGAAACATAACGGAAATACAAAACAGTGTAACTCTGATTTTTCCATCTCTATACTGCTCTAGCAGCAAATGTGGGAAATTCACCAAAATGGAAGACAATTTGAAGGGGAAGAACTCAAAAAATTAAAACAGATCATAAATGAAAGTATCTAAACTCCACAGATGAGAACCAAAGTTAAGAGGCTTAAGGCAAAAAAGATGTGAATCCAATCACTGTCCAAAGAGGTTTAAGCCAAAAAGTCGGAAGAATAACTTTTAAACTAGGGCTGTCAATTAATTGCAGTTAACTCACACTATTTACTCAAAAACATTAATCACGATTAAAAAGTTAATCGCAATTAATCACAGTTTTAATTGCACTGTTAAACAATAGAATACCAATTGAAATGTATTAAATATTTTGGATTTTTTTATATTTTCATATATATTCTATTCTGTGTTGTCATTGAAATCGAAGTTTTTTATTCAAATATTTGCACTGTAAAAATGATAAACAAAAGAAATAGTATTTTTCAATTCACCTCATACAAGTACTGTAATGCAATCCCTTTGTCGTGAAAGTGCAATTTACAAACGTAGATTTTTTTTGTTACATAACTTGTTCAGCCAATCGCTAAGACAAACAAGTTTGTTCACATTTAGAGAAGATAATGCTGCCCTCTTCTTATTTACGTCACCAGAAAGTGAGAACAGGCATTTGCATGACACTTTTGTACATGCTAAACATTTGTGTGCCCTTTCATGCTTCAGCCACCATTCCAGAGGACATGCTTATGACGCTTGTTAAAAAAAAGAATGCGTTTAAATGTGTGACTGACTCCTTGGGGGATAATTGTATGTCCCCTCCTCTGGTTTACCCACATTCTGCCACATATTTCATGTTATAGAAGTCTCGAATGATGACCCAGCACATGATGTACATTTTAAGAACACTTTCACTGCTGATCTGACAAAATGCAAAGAAGGTACCAATGTGAGATTTCGAAAGATAGCTACAGCACTCGACCCAAGGTTTAAGAATCTGAAGTGCCTTTCAAAATCTGAGAGGGATGAGGTGCAGAGCATGCTTTCAGAAGTCTTAAAAGAGCAACGCTCCGATGCAGAAACTACAGAACCCAAACCACCAAAAAAGAAAATCAACCTTCTGCTGGTGGCATCTGACTCAGATAATGAAAATGAACATGCGTCGGTATACACTGCTTTGGATTGTTATCGAGCAGAACCCGACATCAGCATGGAAGTATGTCCCCTGGAATGTTGGTTGAAGCATGAAGAGACATATGAATCTCTAGAGCATCTGGCACATAAATATCTTGCGACGCCAGCTATAGCACTGCCATGAGAACATCTGTTCTCACTTTCAGGTGACTGTAAGTAAGAAGCAGGCAGCATTATCTCCCATCAAACCTGTTTGTCTTAGCGATTGGCTGAACAAGAAGTAGAACTGAGTGGACTTGTAGGATCTGAAGTTTTACATTGTTTTGTTTTTGAGTGCAGTTATGTAACAAAACAAAAAAAAGAAGCAGGCAGGATTATCTCCTGCAAATGGAAACAAACTTGTTTGTCTGAGCAATTGGCTGAACAATAAGTAGGACTGAGTGGACTTGCAGGCTCTAACGTTGTACATTGTTTTATTTTTGAATGCTGTTTTGTTTGCACATAATTCTACATCTGTAAGTTTAACTTTCATGATAAAGAGATTGCACTACAGTATTTGTATTTGGTGAATTGAAAAATACTATTTCTTTTGTTTTTTTACAGTGCAAATACTTGTAATCAAAAATAAATATAAAGTGAGCACTGTACACTTTGTATTCTGTGCTGTAATTGAAATCAATATATTTGAAAATGTAGAAAACATCCAAAAATATTTAAATGGTATTCTTATTGTTTAACAGTGCGATTAATCATGCAATTAATTTTTTTAATTGCTTGACAGCCCTATTTTAAACTGCTATGAAATTCAAAGCCCACTTTTGATAAACAAAGAACAATTTGAGTAAACTCTACCTACATATAAAACTTCCATCATATGGAAGTAGTGAGGGGCAGTATTACTGAAATAATGTTTCTAATGAAAGCACAGTTGTAGATAATAAGATGGTTAAAATCCAAGATGTATGCTTGCAGAGAGTCTGAACAATTATCTGAGACACTGACTGTGGATATTCTGAACATCCTCAACACAGAAACGTATCAGTATTATTATACGTTACAGCAAATTATGCCTTAATTCTTCAATAATTAAACACAATGATGAACTCAGGCAATATTTTAATATACTATAATGTCTTAAAAGGACAGTCAGCTTAAAAATTGTACATTACAAATGTCTTTACCTATGTCACTAAAAACATTTTTGACTATTAAAAGTGAAAAAATATTAAAAATTCAATTTGCTAGTTACAATGGATGACCTTTGTTTTCTTTTTCAGTTACTTTGAACTTGAACAATAAAATCACTAAAGTCAGTTTCACTTTCTTTTTAAATCAGTTGCCTTTCAGGATCTTAGTGCTGCAATATTTAGGTTTAAACATAGCTCCCCAGTATTTGATTTGTTTAAAAACTGATTTCATTGGCATTTAAAATACCGAGGAAACATTCCTGTTAGTCTTAGGTTTTATAAAATCTTATTTTAAGAGCTTTAAATTTAGGACCATATTTTAGTTTAGTTTCTCATAAAGCAGTCTACAAGAAATCTAATCAGCAATTTCTTCTTTTCATTTTGAGAAACATTTTCTTCTCTTGCTTTCATAGTTAGAAAAAACAACAACAACAAAAACCCAAAACAAACCAAAAACCATCAGATTCTACTTTTCATTGTAAACTCACTCTAAAAAATTTAGCCATTCAGCATTGCAGTCAAGGACTAGCTGCTCCCGGAGCTGATTCAGATGTCTGTAATTCTCTACAATAAAAGGAGAGTGGAAACGGCTGACAGCTTTTGTGCTAGAAGAGAAGAAAAAAAAGCAAGGTTACTAAGCAATCAATTATGCCATCAATGTGGAAAATTAGACTAGTTTTCTTATTCTCTGTGAGCCTTGAAAATAAATAGATATAAAAAAATGCATGTTCTATTATTGTAGTGCTGAACTCTCTTGATTCCAATAATCTTTATTGTAAATAAAGTACTTGGTTACTATGGTGCATTCAGTGCAGAAAGCTTCTGAAATACATTTCAGAATGGAATATAAATGGCCAAAGAGCATGGCATACAATATTCTGCTTAGCAACAGAGGTTTATCTTCTTTAAAAAAGCACAAATGGGTGACTTTTTGTGACTAATAGTGATTGTACTTATAACATAAACATCAAACAATTTCACAATGATGACCTCACTGAGGAAGATTTATTGGTAGCCTAAGGCAAAGTTAGTAAACACAGGCTGTGTGTTGATGAATGCTAGTTTGATTTGGGATACCTTTTTAAAAAATAAAATCTCTTTTTTGACATTAGCACACATTATCTTGCAAGTTACAGAGTAATTATAATGTATTGTTTAAGACCTTAGTTATAGGCTACTGTATATACTTTTCTTATTGTTGCTCTTCCATAAACCAATAGCCAAACAGCACGTAACTGGAGCATGCTTTATTATGCCTATTACTGGGTTAGATAATATTAAAGAATATTATTCCTCTCTCGATTACCTTGACCATTCAAGTACTAAGTGACCTTGCTAGTCATCTGTGCAATTGTGATCACATATTACATTTTTCATTTTTAAGGTGCTCAACACACTATTTAAATAATACATCAGAAGTCAGAGAAGGAAAAAACCAATTAGATCATCGAGTCCATCCTCGTCTCATCGACCAGAAACTCCACCCCCCACCCAAATAGCTAAAGCAATTCTTATGTAATATAATCAACAAAGCAAGCAAGGAGTGTAAAATGACATTTTAATGACAATAATTTCATTCAGATAGCCATCTAAAGATATGACATTTGTGTAAGTTTATAGCTCTGAATAAATAAATATAAAACCCACCATGATTATGTGAATAGGGTACTGTGTGTGCATGTATGTGTACACACACACATATGTATAGCATATATATTATGGAATACAAACAAATTAAGAAAAATAATTTGCACACAAATTTCTATTGAGGTGGGTTTTTTTTTTCAGGGTCAAATATAATATTGTTGTTAAAGCTCTATCCTGCTAAACATTTCTTCCAGGAACTCAACTTCCCAGTATTTCACAGACTTTACTATAACTGTGTTACTTAAAGGGTTTTTTTTTTTTGTTTAATTGCTTTTTAAAACTGTTTAAGGTTGGGCAAATAGAAAAATATATACTACCTACATTTTAATAATAAAAGAAGAATTATATTATAGTTCTGTCTATGTGTTTGAACAAAAATTAAAGACATTTTTACATACCTACCAACCTTAACCCAATCCGAGGGTACAGAAGATAAGAGTGAATTCTTGACTTCTATCAGAAACTAAAATAAATAAAAAATGTTTACACTTTAAAGATGTGATTATTAGACTATTCAACCAAGTTCTTCATACACAAAAATGTCTGTGTGCAAGGAATATTATTTGACTCCTGGTAGAGTTCACAATTATGATGAACTATGTCCACATGCTTAAGAAGACACAGCCCAGCCCCAAATATATTCAAACTGGGGGGATTTTGAAGAAAACATCCTGTATGCCTGGGGTCTGCACAAACAAGTTATCTTTTTTCATTCTCACTCCAATCTCCCATACAGAAAACAAATCCCTTTTCTCTGAATACCTGATGGCCATTAACTAGCCAGAGGCTAAGTTCCAGCATAATCCATGCACAGTTATTTCTCTGTATACAGTGGATTTATGCAAGCCCTTTACTCTGACTGGCTACTGCAAATGCCCCTATTCTGACTGGATACTGTGTTTAGAAACCCTCAGTGATAGGTCTACAACTAACAGGGATTCATAAACTCCTGACCATCTTCCCACTCACACTAACCTGAAATATCAAATACAATCCAATTTAAAGAGAGATTACTTTCTAAGTAGGAGTCTTCCACCAGGGTAAATGAGGAATTGGGGAAGCAATACATTCAGAAGACAGGGTTTAGTGTGGGTAATGGGGTAAGGAAAGTGTCAGAAACTGAGGCAGCTATATTTGCTGTGGGCATGGTGACTGAGAATTAAAAGGAGTGGTCAGAGAGTGTGCAGAAATTCATAGGAGACAAGTACAGCATGGGGGTAAAAGTAAGAAGAGAACATTTCAGTATAACAACTTGAAGCTGTGTCCTCTTAACCCAGTGATAACTGGAGCTGGTTGGAAATTTTTCAAAGGAATGTTTTTCCATTGGAAAATGCCAATTCATTAAAATCAAAATGTTGCTGATTTCTTTCATGACAAAAATAGACAATATACGAAGTGACCTTCTCCCGCACTTTGGTTTCCTCCCTTCTCCCCACTACATTCTCCTCCTCCTCTCCAGTCACAGATGCAGAAGATTCTCGTCTGTACTTCTCCTCTAGCCTCTCCACTTGCACCAGGGTCCCCAACCCATCCCATTTTCATCTCCTCCCATACTCTTCTCTTTAACCTACAGGCCTTTCCCCTAACAATACAGACATGCTTTAGTCTCTCCCATCTTAAAAAAAAATCCTTTCCTTAACTCCACTTGCCTCTCCAACCACCACCCCAACTCTCCCTTCTTTTCACTCCTAAACTCACCAAGAACACAAAGTGTAGAGTGTTCACTTTATATTACTATTTTTATTACAAATATTTGCTCTGTAGAAAAGATGAACAAAAGATATTGCAACCTAGAAGTCGAAGCATGAAGGGGCATATGAATGTTTAGCATAGCTGGCACTTAAATACCTTGCAACACCAGCTACAACAGTGCCATTTGAATGTCTGTTCTCACTTTCAGGTGACTAAGTAAGAAGCGGGCAGCATTATCTCCCATCAAACCTGTTTGTCTTAGCGACTGGCTGAACAAGTAGAAGAACTGAGTAGGCTTGTAGGCTCTACAGTTTTACATTGTTTTGGTTTTGAGTGCAATTATGTAAAAAAAAATTCGACATTTGTAAGTTGCACTTTCATGATAAAGAGATTGCACTACAGTACTTGTATGAGGTGAACTGAAAAATACTATTCATCTTTTTTACAGTGCAAATATTGGTAATCAAAAATAATCAAGTGAGCACTGTACACTTTGTATTCTGTGTTACAATTTGAAATCAATATTTGAATATGTAGAAAAACATCCAAAAATATTTATAATAAATTTAGATTGGTATTTTATGATCAGTGCAATTAAAACTGCGATTAATTGCAATTAATTTTTTAATCAAGTTAATTTGTTTTGAGTGAGTCGCTTGACTTAACTGCGATTGACAGCCCTACAAACAACGTATGTTATACAATTAATTAGATACCAGAACATACTACTTTGGAATTTTTAGTCAATTGTGACCTAAATGAAATACTACCAGATTGTCGGGGCTTTCTCGAAAAGAGCCAGAGACTTTTACACTTCATAGTAGTATATTATTATTTATGCTATGCCAGAGATGGTATTTTCTAAATAAGAACAAAAGGTCACTAATTCCAAAACTTTACAATTGAAACTAAATTATCACACCCAGAAAAAATAAGTAATGGGTCAAGGGAGAGATGTGGGAAAGAGTAGGTTAGAACAGTGAAGATTATGTGAAATATTTATTGTTACATATTGTGTGACCCATGTTAGTTATTTTTTTAAAAAGTCAGTAAGTGAGATAGACTTGAGAAAGAAGGGAGGTGTTCTCAGATGAAAGAATTCTGCTGTAAAAAGAATTTTCAGCAGAGATTAGATTAATACACAATCCGACCACCTTTAGGACATACTGCAAGACTCCCCTATTTGATAAAGCTTTTCCACTATAACCACTATGATTTAGATAACCAACCTTCCCCACCACACGAACACAACCCAGCAATCACCCCAAACATAGCCTCCTGTAACCAGGGAAAGAAGAACAAGAACAGAATACTCCATGAAGTCTACTATGGACACACTATACAGCCCTGTTTACCTGGGAAGAATTTAGATGCTACAATTGTCACTATAAAATCCCTAAAATAGATTAATTAGATAATGAGATAGCTACAGGTAGGAGCAACGCTGTGTAGGGGCTTGAAAGTGAAGAGAGTAAACTGTTTCTAACAACAATAGGGTTGCTGGTATGCTGGTTTTACAGCTTTTTAAAACAGCTTGCCTCCTGATTAACTTCAATATATTGATATGATGGAGCACTGCAATCGTCCCATACTCTGTCCATATTTATTATCTAATGAACTCAAACAGCCTACAATCACCAAATTAGTCAGTATGTGTTCCTAACACCTGTAGCAAGAAGTGAATGTAGAGATTTCAAGATCTCCTAGAAATACTGAATGCTAATGCTTTTTCACCCTTTAATTCTTAGCTCAATCAGATAAGCACTTAGAGTATTTTATTAAATGGTAGCTGAAGCACTGCTTATGCCATACAGGAAGCAAACAGTTGCCAGATGCAGCAAATACTTTCTAATCCTTGCATGAAACAAACAGTGCTGCTATCACTAACTGGACAGCCCTCTGTTCTGTTTTGTGCCTAAAATGAATTGCATTAGATGTCTGGAAACAAAAGATTAGATAGATATGGGTGTAACTTCATATGTTATGGAAAAATACATCTGCCAAATGGAGCTTTATCTGAATTCCAAAAGGAAGTTACCACAAAATTTACGTCAATAGGAGTTGTGGACACCTACTGCCTCTGAAAATCATGTCCCGTGCTTAGGTTCTTAAGTATGGCTTTAGAAGCCATTCTTTAAGCATCTGGTTTATAAAATTTTGGCCTATGGTTCTCTACAGGATGATGCGTTTTCTACCCAGAATGTCCTGATTGGAAAGGTGAATAGCTAAAGTCTTTCCTACAGCTTTCCAGGAGAGTATACCCCTCTTCCTCAACAAATGCCAGCGAATACGTCTTTCAAACTAAATATGAACAGCAAAGCTGTGATGTTATGGGTGTAATATAATCGCTCATTGAAAGGTGACAGGGCCAGAAAGAGTTAATTGCCTCCCAGACTGACCTAACCCATGGCTGAACTTTAGAGACTGGTTAGGAAGATATGTAAATGAACAGAGCTTTGAAATTCAAGTTTGCATTGTTAGAGATAGAAGGATAGATGTTTGCTCAGGTCTTGTGATGTAAGCAAACAAGTCTTGTCTATTGCTACAGCTTTGATTCAAAGATCAAAAAAGGAATATTAACATTTAGGAAGATACTTGAGTGAAATAGTATTATTGTCTATAGGTCTCTTTGAAGGTTGTGGTAACCTGTATCTGAACTGTTTAATGAATAAATTACCCTGTGCTAATTGCCAGGATGTTTGGAAGAAGGAGAGTTAAGCCTATTGTTTTCTCAGGCCAAAAGGCTGCTGGAAATGTGTAAGAACCCTGGGACACGATCGTGCTTCATCTCAGATCTGCTTTGGGTTTCAAGAGGAGGAAACCTTAAGACACAAGGATTGAGATCGCCAGTCACTGACTGGAGTCACCCTGAATATGGGCATTGGACTATAACCTATGGACTATTTCTAAAAGGACTTTTGGTAACTACAAGCTCATCTCTGCTGTGTATCTGAACCTCAAGAATTGAATTCAAGTCCGTATGTATATTGATCTTTTAACCAACTCTCTCTCTTTTCTTTTTTTAATAAACTTTAGCTTAGTTAATAAGAATTGACTATAAGCGTGTATTTTGGGCAAGATCTAAGTTATAATTGGACCTGGGTATATGGCTGATCCTTTGGGATTGGAAGAACTTTTTCTTTTATATGATGAGATAAGATTTTCAGTAATCAGCATCATATCTGACAGGTGTGTCTGGATGGAGGCCTGAGGCTGGGTACTTTAAGGGAACTGCGTTGTTTGGACTTCTGAGTAACCAGTGAGGTACTACAGAAGCTGTTTTGTGCTGGCTTGGTAAATCTAAGTATTGGAATATCCACCAGCGTTTAGGGTTTGTCTGCCCCGTTCTGTTTGCAGTGCACCCTAATTGAGTGACCTCAGCAGGCTCTGATTGACCCTAATTGAGTGACCTCAGCAGGGTAGCACCGTCACAAAAGCCAAAATGGAAAATAAGTTAAGCAGAGATTTCTAGGGTGCATCCATTACAGAGAAGAACATTACCAGTAATTCACTTTGTCAGAGCCCTTCCTCTTCTCCCATCCTGCGGATAAGACAACAAGCCACATAGCACTCTCTACGAGGATGAGTGGAAGGCAAATAGTGAAAAGCAGAGGTACAGTTATAAGTTAGAAGAATACTCAATTCCCAGCCCTTCAGTAAATTTTAAATGCATCAATTCCCAGCACAAAGAGAATCCCGCATAGCGCAAGGGGAGGAGGAAGGGATTCAGGGTGGGAGAAAAGTAGGGATTATGAGAAACTGAATTACTAGTGAGTAATTTTCCCTTGTCATTCATTCCCTTCTTCTCCCATCTTATCAATAAATGTAGGCTCAACCAGCGGATATAGAAAGCAGTCTCCTACGAGGAGACGGGCTTGCATGAGAAGTGACTTGAAAATCTTTAGGAGTTAACTCTGCCCCATCACCTAAATTCACCTAAGAAAGTGTGATGAAATTGTTAGGCAGGAATTATGTGACCCTTGAGTTTTTCAGTGTAGGGACCTCAGCCCTCTTAGCCCGGAGGTAAAAAGGTGGAGTCATGAGCAAATGTTCACAAGTCAGATTAATACATTACCTTAGTTAATGACTGATACAGGATTGGTAGCCAGCCATCCTACTTTGGGTCTTGGAAATGGACAAACAGTTCTTGTCTTCCTAAAGCAGCTCCCCCTGTGGGCATACACCTTTACCCCGCTATAACGCGACCTGATATAACACGGGTTCGCATATAGCGTGGTAGCAGTGGGGCTCTGGCGGCGCTTTAAAGGGTCTGGGTCTCCGGCTGCTGTGGGGAGCTCCAGGCCCTTTAAATCACCGCTCGAGCCCTGCTGCCGCAGCCGGCGATTTAAAGGGCCTGGAGCTCCCCGCAGCAGCTGGAGCCCGGAACTCTTTAAATCACCACCAGAGCCCTGCCGCCCCTACCCCGATATAACGGGTTTCAGCTATAATGCGGTAGGGATTTTTGGCTTCCCACGACCACGTTATAGTAGGGTAGAGGTGTACCTCTGGGCAATTATGAACAGGGGTCAGGAGGACATCACCACTCTGCTCTTTCCATATTATTATATAGAAAAGAGGTTTTGGCTAGATCAGAGGGGGGGTCTCTAGGGAGGTTCCAGTATGGAAAAGGATGAGAATTTCTTTTTCTTAAAGTTATAAATTTGTTTCTGAAAGTTGTACCAAGTAGGTAAAATTCAGTGGCTCACTCCTTATCCAGAGAATGTAGTTTCTTTAAAGGAAATGAGAGGGATTTGTGTATTGGGTAAACAGGGCACAGGCTCTTTAACAGGGATGTTCAAAACTGTTCAGGAAGAAATTACTGAGGCAATTGAAACACCACCTTGTTATGTGAAAGACTAAGAATGAAGAGTCAAATTAGAAAGCTTAATTCAGCAACATGCTAAACTGAGGTTTAGCAACTAAATGAGCTACTTTCATAGTCAACACAAGCAAGATAAACTTTCATGCATGTCTTCACAGACTCGGAAGCACAGGAGGTCAGTTCAATTAAGGGATAATGCATCTCAAAACTGGTCTCTGTCTTTGAACTTGGAGGAATAAAGGACAGATGCAAAAGCTTACTGGACCTCTGAACATCAAGACAGCTGAAACCAGAACTCAGAAAGGAAAGTTCAGACTCAAATTGAAAAGAAACTCTCAGACTTGTACTACGGAACAACAGGAGGGTGCATGCCTATTGATTAGAAAAGTACATGCAGACCTATGATTAATCTCCTTGAGTGAAGGCTTGAGGGTGAAGTGCATCTCTGTATTTACTTCACTTATTTTTCAGGATATAATGTTCAGGGAGATGGAGCTGAATAATTGAACTAGATTCTGGAGAAAATCATGAGTGATTAGGTGGGCCCCAATATGTGCTTCACTGCAACATCTTGGAGTTTGGAGGACAGGGATTCTGAAGACACTTGAGGCAACTAGGATGGATAATAGGGAATAAACTTCTTCCCCCAATTCCAGAAAGAATCCTGACAATGGGCTAAAGGCCCAAGAGAATCTGGTGTCCCTGGCACACCAATTCACAGAAGGAGTTCCGCACCAATGGGAAAATACTCCCTAGTGCACACCACTTTGCCCCAGGACAAAGGAATGGAACGTATGAGCTCTGGGATTCTCTTTCTCTTTTACCAGAAAGATAAAAAGTAGCAGATAAAAACAGAGCTAAGGTCTGAAACATAGGTCTGCTCTCAGTGCTTCTGGGACAAAGGGAGTTGCAACTTAAAGCCATTATAAAACAACTATCACCTCCTGATTCTCCATATAAACTATCTGGTGATTCCAGATTGTATCCCTCGTTCTGTAGCATTCCCTACAAAAGATTCCGGGTGAGTCATGTGACACTCCAGAGTCTCAGTCTCCCCATCCATAAAATGAAGAAAACAATCCTTTTCTGTCTCCCAGTGGAGTTAACTGTCCCCCCAGTCTCTCACACAACCATTGTGGGTTATGGGAAAACTTGTCTGTTCATCCCACGGGAGTTGACTGAAGTGTTTTGTGTCATTTTAGCCCCCCAACACAGCCAGCTGACCCATTATGTGTCCGCATGCTCCCAGAAGCCAGCGCCAGCAACATGGATCCTGATCTGGAGGAAGAATTTCTCTACCTCGCACTGTTAGTTCTATTTCAGGAATCAGGCAGAGCCCCTGTAAGACACAGGTGGACATTTTACCAGCAGTTTTTAAACTGACAAAGGCACTTCTCAGAGAGTGATTCTCCCCAGGCAGACTGGTGCTTCTGGAGCAGGGCCACAAGCACAGACTGGTTGGATCACATTGTCACGTGGACCTGGGATGACCAATAGTGGATCCAGCACTTCCGTGTGAAGCAGCATATATTCCAGGAGGTTTATGATCAGTTTGTCCCAATATTCCAGTACTAGGACATCCTCATGAGAGAGGCCAGGCTGATCCAGAAGCAAGTTGTTGTAGTCATCTGGAAACTGGCCATCCTAGAATACTATAGTTGGCAGCCGGTATCAAGCGGAGTGTCCCAAGGGTCGGTCCTGGGACAGGTTTTGTTCAATATCTTCATGAATGATCTGTAGGATGGCATGGATTGCTCCCTCAGCAAGTCTGCAGATGACACTAAACTGAGAGAAGTGGTAGATACGCTGGAGGGTAGGGATAGGATACAGAGGGAGCTAGACAAATTAGAGGACTGGGCCAAAAGAAATCTGATGAGCTTCAATAAGGACAAGTGCAGAGTCCTGCACTTAGGACGGAATAATCCCATGCACTGCTACAGTCTAGAGACTGAGTGGCTAGGCAGCAGTTCTGCAGAAAAGGACCTAGGGGTTACAGTGGACTAGAAGCTGGATATGAGTCAACAGTGTGCCCTTGTTACCAAGAAGGCTAATGGCGTTTTAGGCTGTATAAGTACAAGCACTGCCAGCAGATCGAGGGGCATGATCATTCCCCTCTATTCAGCATTGATGAGGCCTCATCTGGAACACTGTATCCACACTACAAGAAGGATGTTGAAAATTGGGAAATGTCCAGCAGAGGGCAACAAAAAGGATTAGGGGGCTGGAGCACATGATTTATGAGGAGAGGCTGAGGGAACTGGAATTATTTAGTTTGCAGAAGAGAAGAATGAGGGGGGATTTGATAGCTGCTTTCAACTACCTGAAAGGGGGGGGTCCAAAGAGGATGGATCTAGACTGTTCTCAGATGACAGAACAAGGGGCAATGGTCTCAAGTTGCACTGGGGGAGGTTTAGGTTGGATATTAGGAAAAACTTTTTCACTAGGAGGGTGGTGAAGCACTGGAATGGGTTACCTAGGGAAGTGGTGGACTCTCCGTCCTTAGAGATTTTTAAGGTCAGGCTTGACAAAGCCCTGGCTAGGATGATTTAGTTGGGAACTGGTTCTGCTTTGAGCAGGGGGTTGGACTAGATGACCTTTTGAGGTCCCTTCCAAGCCTGATATTCTATGATTCTATAGATTTGTGACTAACCAGTTTGGAGCTGGCAAATCAATTGTGGGGGTTGTTGTGGCAGAGCTTTGTGAGGCAATCAGGACTGTGATGTATCCAAAGACTGGAGGCATTACAAATGTTCCTGAAATAATAGCTGGTTTTGAGAGAATGGGCTTTCCAAACTGCACTGGGGCCTCTGATGAGACTCACATGCCTATAATTTGGTCTTCGCAAGGAGCACATAAACCACTGCAGCATAATTATACAGGCTCTAGTCAACCACAGGGGTTGATTCATGGACACTAACATGGGTTGCACTGGCAGGGTGCGTGATGCGAGATCAAGGTTAGGCTTGACAAAGCCCTGGCTGGGATGATTTAGTTGGGGATTGGTCCTGCTTTGAGCAGGGGGTTGGACTAGATGACCTCCTGAGGTCCCTTCCAACCCTGATATTCTGTGATTCTATGATTCTACAGGATAGCAGATGTACCTAGGGAGATTGTGGAGGCTCCTTCATTGGATATTTTCAAAAGGATGCTGGATAGCCATCTGTCTTGGATGGTTTAGACACAACAAATCCTGCATCTTGGAAGGGGATTAGACTAGATGACCTTTTCTATCCCTTCTAACCGTATGATTCTACTCCCCCATTGGTCTGTGTATACCCATCTGCTATCTTATACTTATCCTGCAAGCTCTCTGGGACACAGATCATATTTTTGTTCTGTGTTTGTACAGCATCTAATACAATAGGTCCTGGTCCATTGCTAGGACTCTTAAGTACTACAGTAATAGAAATAATAAATAAAAAAGAATGAGAGAAGAGAGGGACAAATTACAAATTTTTACCAGTTCCTTAAAGATTATTTTTCTTTTCTGTAAAATTCTTTTAATGCTGTGCTTCCTGGTTCAATAAAAATATCCCAGAATATAACATCAGAAATGTTTTACCAAAAGTCTCAATGCAACCATGTTAACAGTCTTTGGAAGCCAAATACTGATGGAAGCAAACTATTCATGAACCAAACTGAACTGTACTAAAAAGAATTCCATCCCCACAAAACCCTGAAGACACTGCAAAGACAGAATATCCATGGTGAATTAAATAAAAAAGCGGTAAGGTAAGGACAATATTATTAAAAATAACAAGACAATAAGACAATGCATCCCAACAGACTTCTTCTCGCAGCCGGAATTGTTTTTTATCTAGTGACATGGTTTAATTAATCTTTCAGGTAAATGTAAGTTATTTTTTTGGCATGCACTGGTAGGCATATATAAATATCACTTAGGTCATTTTGTGTATTACCTCTTGTCCTGACACTGTAACATACTCTGCATGAGGGTTCTTTATCATTTGTCGTATTTCTTGCAGATGAAATTGGATCTGGGAAATCACCTTCTGAATGTCATCCTTCTGCTTTCTGATAGTAGGGAAGTCTGTAAGATCCTTGAACAATTGGGTTTTATCTCCAGTTCTATTTATAGGAAACAGAAAAATGATGTATTCCAGAATTCTGTTTCGATATAATTGTTTATTTCCATCAATAAACACAAGTTATCTGGTACCCATATAGTTTTGAGTGTACCATATTATGTATTTGCTCCTCTCTCCTTTCAAAATGCATAAAACATGTAACTTCACAAGGAGAAAAACATGCATTCCACAGATATGGTCTAACTGAAAGAGTATACTACACTTATAAATTACACACAGAATAAAGCCACCCATGTTAGTGTTTTTAAATCAAGCACTCAAAAGTTAGAAAATGACAGAATGAAGGAAGCTGCCTGTGCACCTTTATTTTGGCCCCCTTGTGCGTATGCATTATAAGATTGACTTTGATTACATGATCACATACTATTTTTCCACCTTAATAAGTCACTACCATCCCCACCTATAATAGAAATATTTCTAATTTTAGAACAAATACAAAAATATAATCTTCTGATGTCATAGCATAGCTGCCACATTTGTAATCTGATCAGAGATAGAAAAGCTGTTAGCACATCAATAGTACAGCTTCTGTGTTTTTACAGACCTAGAAAAGACATATAATAAAGTGGACAGAAGGATGCTCACACCAGTTCTGAGAAAATATGGAGAGTCTGAGGATTTAATAACTATGGTGAAATGCCCCATATAGATCACCTACAACAGTAATCAGAACATGTTTTGGGACAACACACCCCTTTGAAGTGAAAGTGTATAGTATATAGAGCAGTATAAACAAGTCACCGTCTGCATGAAATTTTAGTTTGTATGGACTTCGCTAGTGCTTTTTATGTAGCCTGTTGTAAAACTAGGCAAATATCTAGATGTGTTGATATACCCCCGGAAGACCTCTGTGTACCCCCAGTTGAGAACCACTGGTTTAACTAATTGTAGTATATAGAAATAGTGTAGTCATTTAAGTAGTTTGTGAGTTCTGTAGTGGTGCTCACTGTTTTTTAAGTTTTAGAAGTCACTAGAAACGACTCAGAGGAGCAATCTGCATTAAGCTAGGCCTTGTATATTTACATATAGTTAATTAACATGATTATTTGGGAGCCAACTGTGCCAAATTAGTGTCGTCTTATTATTTCTGTTGTGCAATACAACACTAAACATAACACACTTTTTTTATATCTGTAACACAAAAACCAACTTTGATAAATTTAGCCTTTTTTCCTGTTCTGGGACAGCGGGTACGGCCAGCGGTAGTTGCAGCGGGGCAGCTACCAAAAGGTCCAGCAGCATTCTAAACCAGTGTTGGCGAGGCCACTTGGGGGCTATTAGGATAACCTTCACCCTTTCCTGTTTGATCTTCATGAGGACTCTGTGGATCAATGGCACTGGTGAGGTGGTGTACATCAGGGCTCCTGATCACGGGAGCAGGAAAGCGTCTGATAGGGATCCCCTGTCCATCCCCCAGAGTGAACAGAACATGTGGCATTTCCCATTCTGACAGGACGTGAACAAGTCCACCTGGGGAGTTCCCCACTTCCAGAAGATAATACTGACCGCCTACAGATGGAGCAACCACTCGTGGCGAGATGAGAAGGTCCTGCTGATATGATCCACCAAGACGTTCCTGGTGCTAGGCAGGTGTGCGGCTATCAGATGAATGGCATACCACACACAAAAATCCCAAAGGCAGAGAGCTCCTTGACAAGGGGCTGAAGATCTGGAACCACCATGCCTGATCATATAATACATTGCGGTGATATTGTCCATCAGGACCTGCACCACTTTGCCCTTCAGGTGGAACAAGAAAGCCTGGCAGCCCAGGCGAACCACTCTGAGATCCCTGACGTTGATGCGGAGGGCCAGATGGTCCCGCAACCAGTGGCCGTGGGTGCTCAGCTCGCCCAGGTGGGCTCCCCAGCCCAGGTCTGAAGCATCGCTGACCGACGGGGTCACGAAGGGGACGCCCTCCAACACCAACCTGGGGTCCAACCACCAATCCAGGGATGATCTGATGTGGTTTGGCACCCTCACTACCCAGTCCAGGTCGTGCCTGTTGGGGATGTAGACCTACACCATGTGCTGGAGATGGAGCCAAGCATGACTGACCACATATGTACACATGGCCATGTGGCCCAACAGCTGCAGGCAGGTGTGAGCTGTGGTGAGCAGGTGGTTCTCTACATGGGAGATCAGGTCCGACATGGCCTGAAAACACGCTTCTGGAAGGAAGGCTCTGGCTGTGTGGAATCGAGAACCGGCCCAATGAACTCTATTTGCTGGATGGGCAATAAGGTGGATTTTCTCTTGTTTATTAACAGGCCCAGGTCACAGCAAGTGGAACGCACCAGATCGAGGCTCCTCTGCACTTACTCCTAAGACCTTCCCTTGATGAGCCAGTCGTCGAGATACAGGAAGACCAGACTCCTCGACATCTCAGCTAAGCAGCCACTGACGCCATACATTTTGTGAATACCCTGGGGGCCAATGAGAGACCAAAGGGCAACACCGTGAATTGAAAATGACGCCCATCCACTATGAAACGGAGGAAACATCTGTGACCTGGGAATATGGGAATAAGGATCCGTCAAGTCGAGGGCGGCGTACCAGTCTCCTGGATCCAGGGAGGGGATGATGGAAGCCAGGGAAACCATGCAAAACTTCAACTTTTTGAAAGGCTTGTTGAGGCGACACAGGTTCAGAATGGGTCTGAGTCCCCCTTTCGCTTTTGGGATTAAGAAATAGTGGGGTGGCACCTGGGTAGAAAAGGTTAAACATCCTGCAAAATAAATAATCCTCAAAAGACACATGGGGAGATAATGTTTGTGTTTTTGTGTATTTACATACGTATGGGTAGGGTGGACAATGTAATTAACTGTTCCTGTCTATGCTGTATTCTAATATTTAAATGAATTGTAAACATGGGATATCTCAGTATTCATCTCTCTTTGAAATGTACTGTGAATGGTGGATGAACAAGTAAATGGCCTTATGTTAATTTGTATAGCCAAATACCGGTGATGGACCTCCTTCATAGTCATCCTAATTACCTTTTGTTCACTGAGGAAATCACAACTTGTCAAAGACGACATGAAGTTATATAAAAGATCCTTGGGTCCTGATTCTGTCATCTCAGATCTGCTTAGACTTCATCAGGGCAAGTTTGAGTCACAAGACTGAGATCCAAGTTATGCTGGTACGCCCTGAATATGAGATTAAGACATTGGACTATGACCTATGAACTGAATTCTAAAGGAACTCTTTGCAACTACAAAGCTCACCATCTCAGCTATGAATCTGCACTTCAATGAAGTCATGTCTGTATGTATATATTGATCTTTTAACCATTCTCTCACTTGCTTTTTAATAAATTTTAGTTTAGTTAATAAGAATTGGCTGTAGCATGAACTTGGGCAAGATCTGAAACATTCATTAACCTGGGAGGTAATGTGTCCGATCCTTTGGGATTGGTAGAACCTTTTCTTTTACATGATGAAATAAGATTTACAGAAATTTTCATCATATTTAACGTTGGTACCTGGATGGAGGCCTGAGGCTGGACCATTTTAAGAGAACTGTGTTATTTGGACTCCTGAGTAACCAGTAAGGTAATAAAAAAGCTGTTTTATGCAGGCTTGTTAAATCTAAGTATTGGAATAGCCACCAGTTTTGGGGGGTTTTGCTGCCCCTTTCTTTGCAGTTCACCCTAATTGAGTGACCACAGCTGGCTCCCCACTAGGACCCTGGTCACAGGCCCCCTTTTGCTTTCAGGATTAGGAAGTAGCGGGAATAGAACCATTTCCCCTTCATGTCCCGAGGGACCTCCTCCACTGCCCACAGGCGCAGGAGGTTCTCGACCTCTTGGACGAGGAGTTGCTCGTGAGAAGAGTCCCTGAAGAGAGATGGAGAGGAAGGGGCGTCCGAAAATTGCAGGGTATAGCCCTAAGATATTATGTCCAGCACCCAGTGGTCCGAGGTGACCTGCGAACAGACCTAACGGTAGGCATGAAGATGGCTGAGGAAAGAATAAGGTGGATCTGGGGAACTGACTGAGGTGTCACTCTCAAGCTCACCTTCAAAATGAGCGCTTCTGGCCCCTGGGATGCTTTGCCGGGTTGGACTGCGTGGGTGAGTGAGAGGAGGAAGGGCAGCGACAACTAAAGCTCATGTCTCTATCCTTTCTCCTTGCAGGCACTTGATGAGGCTGCCAAGGCCTTGGTGGCTTGGGCGGCTGGAACTGCTTCTGAGCAGACTGTGGCATATGCATACCCAGCGAGTGAAGGGTGGCTCAAGTGTCCTTCAACCCATGCAGCCTCGCATCCGTTTGTACAGAGAAGAGACCATTTCCAAGGAATGGACGGTCCTGGATCGAGGTCTGCATCTCTTGGGAAACACTGGCGGTCTGAAGCCACCGCATCCCACACCATTTGGAGGGAGCACCTAGCCGCTGCGGTGCTTTCCTCCACTACGGTGCCGAATTCTTGGGCCAGACCCTGCGGGAGGGACTCCTTTAAACTTATGGAGGGAGTCCCATAAATTAAAATTGTACCTGCCCAATAGGGCCTGATGGTTCACCACCCGGAATTGGAAGTGGAATAAATTTTTCTCCCAGAAAGGTCCAGTCTTTTGGCCTCTTTATTTTTGGGAGTTGAACTAGTGTGCCCCTGCTTGTCTTTTTCATTGGCTGCAGAGACAACCTGTGATCCTGGAGGTAGATGGATATAAAGGTACTCGAACCCTTTGGCCGGGACGAAGTACTTTTTTTCGTCCCTTTTGGAGATGAGAGGGATGGAAGACAGGGTTTTCCAGAGGGCCTTGGCAATTTTCAGGACCACATCATGCACTGCCAGGGTAGCAGCCAAGAGGACATTGAACAAGTTGTCCACCTGTTCGGCCATCTCCTCCACCTGTAGGCCCAAGTTCTAGGCCACCCGTCAAAGCAGGACCTGGTGTTCCTTAAAACTGTCCAGCGGGCTGGCCCTCGAGGGTCCCCCACCTACCTTGTCTGGGGATGAGGATGATGACTGACCACCAGGGGAGGATCAGGGGCAACATCTCCCATGGGGGAGGGGGAGTTTGGGGGTAGGTGCAGTCTCTACCCCAACTTCTGAGTGGGTCTGTCAAGGTTCCCTCCCCACTCTGAACTCTGGGGTACAGATGTGGAGACCCGCATGAAAGCTCATATTCCACCAGCTTAGGTTAAAACTTCCCCAACGCACAAATTCCTTTCCTTGGCCGGTATTGCTGCCACCACCAAGTAATTTAAACAAACATTCAGGGAGGGGCCACTTGGAGCCCTATCCTCCCCCCAAAAAATATCCCTGCAAACCCCTTCACCCTCTCTCCTGGGGAGGCTTAAGAATAATATACCAACCAATAGGTTAAAGTTAGTACAGACCAATCCCTAGTTTTTAGGACACTGAAAATCAATCAGGTTCTTAAAAGAAGAATTTTATTAAAAAGAAAGTAAAAGAATCACATCTGCAAAATCAGGATGGGAAGGTAACTTTACAGGGTAATAAAAGATTTAAAACACAGAGGACTCCCCTCTGGACTCAACTTTACAGTTACAAAAAACAGGAATAAAACTACCTCTTAGCAAGGGGAAAATTCACAAGCTAAAACAAAAGATAATCTAACGCATTTCCTTGCTTTACTTACAATTTCTGTAATCTTAGATGCTCATTTCAGGTATGTTTTTAGGAGATGTTTTTTCCCTGGTCCCTCTCTCTGTCCAAGAGAGCACAAACAAAGAGAGCACAAACAAAACTTCCCCCCATCAGATTTGAAGGTATCTTCTTTTCCCATTGGTCCTTCTGGTCAGGTGCCAACTAGGTTAATTGAACTGATAAATCCCTTACAGGTAAGGGGATTCTGTACCTCTGGCCAGGAGGGATTTTATGTTACTGCATACATAAGGGTTGTTACCCTTCCCTTTATATTTATGACAGGATCTCATGCACCGAGCCCAGTGCCGCCAGCTGTTGCTCCGAGGCGGTGGCAGATGACCAGTGCGAAGGAGGCATCACCATGACTGGCACTCCCCATGCACCCCAATAAGGCCACTGTGCTAGCCACTGACCGTGCTGCCAAGGCGGCACTGTCGACGTGGTCTTGGGTGCCCAATGGCGCCGATGGGGTCTGAGCGAGGGGTTGAACCTCCCTTCCGTGCCAGAGGAATCCCCTTCCAGCGACCACAGTGGAGCCGTTGACACCTGAGTCTGCCTGCTGACTGTTGCCACCAAAGATCGGTGCCTGTAACAAGGGAACCAGTGTTGGAGCCGGGGTCACCGGAGACGAGACAGCGAGTGCTCCCACTGGGCAGGCGACCGAGATCTGTGCTGAGAGGACAACCGGCAGGAGGGCGAACGGTGCCAGTAGTACCGAGACTGGCACCTCCCTTTAGGCAATCCACGCTGAGATGGCAGGGACCGCGATTGTGGTGCCGAGGACCGAGGGAGAGCTCCAGAGGATCTGGACTGCAACTCCAGCAATCTGCAGTGAGTAGGTGGAGAGCGCTGTCTCGTCTTGGGGATCAGCGACGCTCCATTGCCCCCTGAGGGGTCTTAGCATCTGGTTTGCCCTTGTGGGAAGCCATTGCCGTTTCCTGCAGCGTGTGCTGTGTTGGCGGCGCAGGTGGAGGCCTCTGATCTCTCGGCACCAGGGGAGCTTGGGAAGGCACTGGTGCCGTCAGGGGTTTGGGTCCCATACTGCTCCCAGTAGTCGGTGGTGGAGCTTCTAAGGGGTTAAGGACCCCGACTGGGGAGACATGGACAGGTGGCTCTGGAGGGGCCGGGCAGCCCCTGCTGTGTCCCTTCCTATGGCCTGTCTTGCCTGGTGTTGGGGAGCTGTGCCTTCTTGCTTCCTTCTTGGGTGCCGAGGTACTCGGCGAGTCTTGGCGAGATGGCTTGGAAGCCAGATGAAGGGCAGACTCCATGAGGAGAGCCCACAAACAAATATCCTGCTCCCTCCGAGTCCTGGGCTGAAAGTTCTTACAAATATGGCACTTGTCCTTCGTGTGTGATTCCCCCAAGCACTTGAGGCAGCTGCTATGGGGGTCACTTACAGGCATAGGCCTGTTACAGTGTGCGCTGGGCTTAAACACGGGAGACCAGGGCATGCCCTGCCTGGGGCAAAGCTGCCGCTGGGACTCTAACTTCTAACTATATTTAGCAACTACTTAACACTAACTACTATAAACAAACTATTTACAAGGCCGTAAACTATTTACCTAAGACTCGAGTCAGTAGAGACAAAACCACTAGCCCTTGCTATAGAAGGAAAGGCACTCCGACCCACCACCACGGGCGGTAAGAAGGAACTGAGAGGGCGTAAGGTTGGCAGTCCCTGGTATACCGACGCATGGACACGGCATTCAAGGGGGCGCCACTGCTGACCCTACGGATATCGCTAAGGCAAAAATCTCTGATGACCGCGCAAGGGGTGCACGCATCCCTAGAATGGAATCAACATGAGCAAGCACTTGAAGAACCATCAATAAGGAGCTGGTACCAAATACAAGGAGTTGGGAATAAGGCCTCATGATCAGCCTTCAGTACAATCCTGTTTGTCACATTGATGGTCTACGTCAACAGGAATAACTCAAATGGAAAAAGCTGAGACGTTTGTATCTGCAGATGACATAGAAATATAGGCATCCTCAAAAGAAAACACTAGAGGAAATTGCAAATCAGTGGTATGACCAGCTAGACAGGCATGGGATAAAAGTGAGCACAACTAAGATATAGGTCACGTGGGTCAGTAGAGGTGCTGCAGGGAAATTGGACAGAGATTAAGTAGCAGGGATAATCCGACTAGCAAACTCATGTACCTTGGTGCCTGCGTTATGGAAGATGATGAGTTTGAACACGAGATACAGTCTAGACTCTAGAGTGCTGGGAGAGTGTGGAGGTGTTCTTCATGACAAGCATACTGAGACTGAATGACCAACTATCCAGAACAATGGCGTTTCCTGCAGTGTTATATGGTGCACGACCATGGGAAATTAGGAAACAGCAGGTTCAACTTCTACAGGTGTTTGAGATGAGATGTCTGTGTGTCATGAAAGGAGTTACTTGAAGAGACAGATTTTGAAATGAAAGTATTAGGACGGAAGTCAAAGTCCCTGATGTAGCTGATAAAATCCAAGAAGTGTGACTCTGCTGGTTTGGATACATAGAGAAGATGAATGAAGGGGACCTGGTGAAGACAGCATAGTAGGAGAGGTTAGTAGAAAAGAGAGCCCAAGGAAAGCCAAAATAGTGATGGATGGATTGCATCAAAGAAGATGGGAAGCAGGTGTACCTTAGCGACCTTGTGCACTAACAAAGATGACTGATGCTTGCATGACAACCTGACTCCAGTCAATACGATAAGGGGAAGAAGATTATTATGTCATAGCTGTGAAATCTGATATCTGAAGAGAAAATAAATCCAGGCATGTTACAAATAGTAAAAATAACTAAAAAACCCTACTTTATTGTACCTAACCCAAATTCCCTTTTCACAAAAACAAAACTTGAACTAGAGCCAATAGCATAACATTGAGATGAGCTCTGACTCGGAGATCCTAATATAGATATTATACAGGAGAAAGTAAAGCCTGCATTTTATAATACTGTATTTTTCAGAAACTCTTACTGCTGATTAGACCTATTTTCAGAGGAATTGTAGGAGAAAGACAGCTGCTAGCCGGCTGCTGTCATTGCCTTGTGCCGCCACCTACTGAAAACAAAAAGGGCAAATTTCCAAAAATGGCAACTGCAGATATTTAGGCATTTTTAGGGTTTTAGAGTCAGTAGTACTTTTCAAAAGAATTTTTAGGAATACAATATAAAATATAATAACAAAAACAACAACACACACAGAGTGTCTATATATATACAAAATACATGATGAACTGTGGTAAAATACAGGTTTTACTGGCACAAGTATGAAACTCCTGCATATGTTTGAAATGCATAACAAAGCCATGAGTGAGTTTTCCTGGTTAACAAAAACAAATTCAAATAAACCATTTGCATTATGGTATGTGATGATATTTTCTGTTTATATTCTTTTAGAGGAAACTTTGGATTTAGAAAAAAATTAGACTAACATTTTCATTGGTACTATTTTTTGTATTACTCCATCTACAACAGCAAGCTGTCTTAGTTACCATGTACATAGTGATAGAAAAATAAGAACTTATATTTTTAAAACTTCTAAAAAGTAGCTATAGTAAAGATTTTCCATAAATCAGGTGGTATGATGATAAGGTCTTCTATCTCACACCCTGTCAGACCTATAAATGAATGCTACATATCAATAGAAAACCTATAATCCCAGCTATCCAACAGGACACAGCAAGTGTTTCTAACCTTTTAATTCTCTAATTGCCCTTAAATCTGTCACTGGTCCAAGAGCAAATATTGGCAGTCCTAGATTTTGGCTCAGTTAATTTTTCAATCCCTGCTGCGGAGAAAGATGAAAACATTTTTTGTAAATTATTTTAAAATTAACATCTATTTTAAAAGTACTCAGAGATTTGGAATATGAAATGTAATCCTGTTAAAAAATAGATTAACAGGCAAATCATGAAGAGCACATCAAGAGACAGAAGGTGCAAAATAAATAAAATTAATTTCAGGGCAGCTTATTTTGTTTGAAGCAAGGGATTTATTGTATTACTGTGCTGCCCAAATATAGTATAAATAATTATATACATAGCACTTTTCATCAGAGGATCTCAAAGCATTTCACAAACTAAGTCTCATAACACCACTATGAGGTAAGTGGTATGTCCATTTTACAGATATGGAACCTTCAGAAAAAGGTTGAGTGAAATTTGCCCAATTTCACACAGGCAGTTGGGGCAGAGCTGGACCTAAAACTTAGAGGACACACAATTTCAAGCTCATAATGTCCATTCTATAAACATATTATGCACAAAAAGCTACACTGAAAGAATATTCAAGTTTTAAAGTCAACCTCTCAAAACTGGTGAGGAAAGCAAAGGGAGAGCATTGAGAACACAGGAGAGACTGTTTCCCTTCTCTGAGTTCCTGTGCCTGGCATCAGACTGCCATCTGGAACTAAGGAGAAGCAATTGCAGGGAAAATCCTGCTTAGCCCCTGCAGCCCTAAGTTGGAACATGCTCAGTTGTTCTGTGGGGCTAGTGTATGAACAATCCAGTCAGCACACAGGCGCTGTGAGGGGATGGAGCATGCTTAGCACAAGCAGTATTTTCAGAAAATTTAGCTGCTGCCATACTCAAAAAAGTACCTACTAAGCACTTGTGAACTGAGAAAAGGCTCATAACCTGACCTTATTTGGACAAATTTTCACAGTGATGGGGAAAAGGCACATCCCTGACCCCACAGCAACCCTCTCTGCCAAATTTAAAGTCTCTGCTCCAACATACGAAGGTTCTCAGCAAAATGGTTGTAAGAATTTTTTTTTCACATGGACAATGTATTTTCCCCCGAACCTCATTCTCAGAAACAGCTGAACCATTGCCGATACAGACTAACACGGCTGCTACTCTGAAACCTGTCATTCTGGGTGAAACTTTCCAAAAATACTGAGCCTGAAACATTCACCCAGCATGGAAAATTTCAGCCTGAATGGTACTAAGAGTGACACAGCTCAATACAAGATGGAACAGATTGACATAGGTGTTAATTACTTTTGCTAAACAATCTGTTCCATCTTATATTGAGCTGTGACACTCTTATTACGTTTCCCAGACCTGAAGAAGAGCTTGGTGTAAGCTCAAAAGCTTGTCTCTCTCACTAACAGAAATTGGTCCAATAAAAGATATTATCTCACCCTCCTTATCTCTAATATCCTGGGTCCGACATGGCTACAACACTGAATAGGTACCCTGAATGGTTTAAGTTTGGCAACATTATAAGCAACCAAAAACAGGTCTTTTAATGGAAAGTGTCAGGCAACTTTACATATATGTGATTCTACCTGAGCCATCTATAATGTACATTTTGTATTTATATATTACATAAATAAGATAGATTAACCAACATATACAATTCATATATCAAGTAAGTTCAGTAAGAAAGACTACAAGGCATGAAAGAACTGTTTTCTTTACTTACTTGGCTGCTTCTTCATTAAGTATCTTTAAGTATTGTTTCACGGGGCAGAGAAGCTCAGGAATTTCCAAGAGGGCCATCTGCAGTAAAGGAGCTTTCACTTGGCAACGTATAGCTGGAAACAGTGCTTGGAGTTCTGTCTCCAGGCGAGACAAAGTGCTGACTATCAAGAAGAACTCTTGAGTTGAACACTGAAAGTGGAAAAAGTTTTAGTTTAAATTGTTACAACATTGTATGTTCCAGGATACCCAAATTACATCTTGTTTAAATTAAACAATGTTCATAGTTAATTTTTACATATTGAAATACTACTTGATGATCTTATGTTCAAACAGTAAATCTGATGGATTAATGACATATTTATCATTTGTTACTTATTACAGAAGCACCAAAACGGGGCCCTATCGTGCTAAGCACTGTATAAACATGGAGTAAGAAAGAGTCCCTCCCCCAAAGATCATATCATCTAAATAGACAAGACAGACAAAGGGTGAGGAAAAGGGATATAACATATAAGCAGAATGAGCAGTAATGAGGGAGCAAACGGGGTTTGCAGCAAACAACCAATAAGAATACTGAAGAGAATGTCCAGAGTGAAAACTGCAGAAAGCAGTCTGATGCCATCATCAATATCCAACAGTCCCTGCTTAAATTGCTCCTGGAACAACTTTTACCAGATTTAGTCTCAAGCTGGCTCCTCTCTGCAGTTTCTTTCCCCAACACCACATGGATCGGGGGTAGAAGAGACATCACTGTATAAGTCCTAATGCCCCCAGAAAATAATGGGTTTCCTTGCACAGTTCTGGGTCTGGGGGTGAGCAGGAGAGTCCCGCCACCTCTTCCCAGTGCAGCAATACTAGCTTAAAATATCATTCTCTCCCTTTCTCCCCTTAAGCGGGGTGTTATTAGTGATGACCAAATGTTAGATGATTCAACGTAGATCACAGATCAAATGACTTCATATAGTGGATTTAGTTTACTTGCACTACTAAATCTGTTGGACATCAGAAAACTTAAATGTATTTAATCAGTCCTAAAATCACTTATGAAAGCATTAAAGAGTGTGAAGATATGCTGCACAACGATCAGAAAACTTCCTTTTAGACTTTGTTAAAAAGTATGTAAAAGCGTGTATAGTATATGAAGGAACATGGAGTAGGCAAAGTCAGCAAAGGCCTTTACACCATTGAGAAGGGAAGCTTTCCAAAGAGCTGCAGAGCTACAAATATAAATATTGCAGATACCAGAAGATAATGCTCAGAAACCATCCATCAGTTTCTCAAACAGATAAAATATCCCAAGATATTTGCATGTAAACATTTATGGACTCTGATTTTAGAGAGACAACTAACTATACATATAAAACCACAAAAGAGATGCTTTATTTTCATATTAGTCTATGAAAAGATTATATATGAGACAACTCATTCTCATTGGATCACTTATAGCTCTCTGTATGAAGCGAAGATTATATTCTGGTTGGTCCATATCAGCTTTTCAAAAAGGGAAAGCATCAACAGACCTCCCTTAAAAACTGAATAAAATAATTCCTAGTGCTTTCAAAAATTGCTCCCTACAAGCTAAACACAGATTGGGTAATCGATTTTTTCAGATGGCTTCTGAGGAGCATTCCTACTGGAAATAAAGACTTATCACTGAGAACTATCTTACTCACTTTCTTTTATGTGTTACTGAAACCAGAATGAGATTACAGTTATATCACCACCAGCTTGATCTAAAGTTATCTTTAAAAGGAAGTTTCTACGTATCTCGAGAGACTAGTAATTACCTTAAATTCTACAGCTCAGTTTATCTATATACTATTTACCTATATACTGTTTTCAGTTAATAAGAAATTAAGACTTCTATACTTTTATTTCCTTTTTCCAAGGTGAGTATTAGGTTATCCTAAATTAATACTTCTCTGAGTATATATCCAAGTCATAAAACTCTGTAAATTAATTACATGCATATTTGTACCTGTATTTCATTAACAAATTTCAACTTAATTGTCAACAATTTGGTATCAATAAATGAGTCAGAGTGCTGAGACTGGAAAATTTACTATGCTCATTTATCATAAAAATGTAACAGGAATCTTTACAACTCACATGAGAGTGATAGTGTCTTAGACAATTAATATAAGATTGAATTAATAAATTATGAGGTGTTTATGTTTGCTTTAATATTTGATCTATTAGGTATATATTTTAATGATCTTTTGTATTTGATACATTTTCTGAATGTATAGTTTTAATACCCCTTGCTATGTGATATATTGTATATAATTTACACAAGTCATCTTCTTTGGGTTTTATTTAAAACCAAATAACTTTCCAAATTCCCTCACTTAATTTCTTTTTCTTTAACCCTCCTATATATTCGCATAGCCCAGAAAGACAAAAGCAAAAAAAAAAAAAAAAAGTATCTATCCATTTGAAATTTGTTCCATCATGTGAATCAGAAAATACAGATTTTCTGCACAGGATACCCCGAAGAGAGGCAGAGGTCTGTTAGATGCTCTCCTTGGGTACATCTACACAGCAATTAAACACCCGCAGCTGGCCTGGGTCAGCAGGCTCAGGCTGAGGGGCTGTGAAATAGATTTGTAGACTTTTGGGCTCAGGCTCGATCCCAAGCTGTGGGACCCCGCAAGTAGGTAGGGTCCCAGAGCCTGGGCTCCAGCCCAAGCTCAAATGTCTACACAGCAATTTTTAGTTCCACAGCCTGAACCTCATGAGCCCAAAGCAGCTGACCCAGGCCAGCCACAGGTCTTTTATTCCAGTGTAGACATACCCCCTGTGACTTGATGGTATGGTACAAGTTAGAGATGGAAAACACCTATTAGTTCATCTCCATGCAACTGCAGATTGTTCTCTGTGGTATATTTCCTAATGTTTTTGTGTAGTCTAATTTTTTTGTTCAGTCTTACAACACTAAAAACCCCAAGAAATGGTGTTTTTGCTAATTTTCTTAGAAGCCTAATTCACAGCCTACTAAATCTCACTGAGTGGAAGTTTTGTGTGATATTCAACCTAAATATTCCTTTTCTTAAATAAATCCCAGTACTTCTAGTCATGTCCCTTTGCATTCACACTAAATAGCTCCTCTGCCCCCTTGCTGTTAATAATTTTCAAATACGTGTAGCCTTATGTACTCCTCTAGTCATCATTTAACCAAGCTAATAATCTTTTGTCAAAGCAATCCACCCTGCCTCCTGAAGGTATCTGTTGATCTTTGCACTCACTGCAACTTATCAGAAAGATGTTAATGTGGTATTGTCTTACCCCATCATGTAAACACAGTGAAAACAAAATAAAACAAATAATGAAATGACCCTTGAAGTCACCATTCACAGAAAATCTCTGCTATCCAGACTAAATAAATATCAAACTTATGCATGGAATCAAAATTCAAGGTAAAACATGGGGTGGAGAAAAAAAGCTGAAGTCGTCATCTCTACAAACTAAAATGCAGACAATGGATAAGATACTGCAGTAGATTCTTGATGAATGCTACACAGGAAGTAACAACAGTAGAACAAAGCATGGAAGGTATAGACAACTGAGCTAATATTAATCACAAGAGTAACTTCTTGGCCCTATGTAATTTAACATTTTTATCAGTGACCTGGAAGAAAACATAAAATCATCAATGATAAAGTTGGTACATGACACAAAAATGTGGGGAGTGGTAAATAATGAAGAAGAGCACAGGTCACTGACAGAGCAATCTGGATCACTTGGTGTGCGGATCACACATAATATGCATTTTAATACAGCTAATTGTAAATGTCTACAACCAGGAAAATGTCCACATCTAGTCCATACTTATAGGATGGGAGACAAGGTGGACAGGGGAAAAAAAAAATCAATGATTTTTTTTTAAATAAAGGAATCAGATTTTTAAAAATAATTTCAATATGATTTTTTTATTTAAATTAAAATAGGTTTATTTTTTAAATAAAAATGTGTTTTAAATTAAATCTTGAATTTAATTAAAAATATATTAAAGGCCTAAACTTATTATAATTTTGTTGTCAATATGAACGTGTTTTGTATCCAAAATGCTTAAGGTTGTTTTGTTTAATAAAAATAAATGTTATATGTTGTTTTGTGTGTTTAATTAATTTCCAGTTACCATCCTAATGCAGCTCGACACAAAATGTGAGCAAAAAGTTAATTATCTAGTAAATAAAGCAATATATCATTCACCATTTTCTAGCATACTAAAAATGTACAATTAATAAGAATATGAAAATAATAAGCTACACAATTGCTTAAATAAATGTATATAGTTATAGTGTACCCTCCTAGGTAGCAAAAATATGTACTAAATCTAGTGTAAAGGCTCTATTTAGTTGTAAATCAACATGTTTTCATGGTTATGTCAAGCAATGAGAATGCACCTTTCTTTAGAAAATAACTGAAATAAAATGGAAAAGTTGATTAAAATCTATTATTAAATTGAGGCTTTCCACTTGGTGATTTAAATCAATCCACCCTGATCTGAGACTCTATCCCAGGTAGCAGTGAAAAAGATTTGGGGGTTGTGGCAAATAATTAGCAGACCATGAGCTTCCAGTGTGGCACTGCGGCCAAAAGAGCTAATGCAATCCTGGGATGTATAAATAGAAGGCTCTTGAGTAAGAATAAAGAGGTTATTGTACCTCTTTTTACACTGGCGCCACCACTGCTGGAATACTGTTGTCCAGTTCTGGTGCACACAATTCAAGAAGGATAAATTGGAGAAGGTTCAAAGAGCCATGAGAGTGATAAAACGATTAGAAAAACATGCCTTATAGTCAAAGACTCAAAGAGCTCAATCTATTTAATTTAACAAAGAGAAGTGGGTCTTGATTACAGTCTATAAGTATCTACATGGAGGGAACAAATATTTAATAATGGGCTCTTCAATATAGCAGAGAAAGCCATAACATGATCCAGTGGCTGAAAGTTGAAGCTAGACAAATTCAGACTGAAAATAAGGCGTAAACTGTTGACAGTGAGATTTATTAACCATTGGAACAATTTACCACGGGTCATGGTGGATTCTCTAGTACTGATAATTTTTAAATCAAGATTGGATGTTTTTCCTAAAAGGTATGCTCTAGGAATTATTTTGGGGAGTTTTAAGGCCTATATAATATGGGAGGTCAGACTAAATGGTCACAGTGGTCCCTTCTGGCCTTGGAATCTATGAATCTAGATTCCTGCCTGATCACATACTGTCCAAGAGTGTGAATCCACTGGGATTGGTATCTTTGGAGAACTGAGCTTTTAGATACTATTTTATTGCTAGCAAGCTTATAGGTAAATAGTTTCTGAGAGATAATGAAAATACCCCTTATTTACCTACCCAGGTTGTTACTGCATAATACTCTGGTTTGATTTTAGCAACAATGCTGAAAACTGACAGTTAAATATGATACCTTTGAAAAACTGGTTCATTTAGAGTATAAATTGGAACAGAAATGTAATACTGAAAAAATTGGGCTCCATGTAAGTGGGATTCTATCTTCAACAGTTTTTTTTTTTCAATGAAAGATAACACTCACCTTTATTATAAATCAGAAGCTTTGAAAAACAGTAAGAAAAAATAAATAATGTATATGAAGTAGGTTTGGTGGAAGTCAGCGTCTGTTAAAGATCCTCCCTAGATTACACAATGATAATTTTAAACTAACTTTGAATGACCTTTAGTTAGGGTTACCATACGTCCGGATTTTCCCGGACATGTCTGGCTTTTTGGGCCCCAAATCCGCATCCAGGGGGAAAACCCAATAAGCCGGACATGTCCAGGAAAATAGGGAGGGAGGGACCGGCGATGCTCGGCGGGGGCTGGAGCCGCTGGGGCCGGCAGTGCTCGGCCGGGGGTCGGGCCGGCGGTGCTCGGCCGGGAGCCAAGCCAGGTGGGAGACGCCGGGGCCAGAGTCTCTTGGCCTGGGCCGGCCGGAGCCGCTTGGCCGGGTGGGCCGGACTGGGCTGCGCCTCTCCGCCCCAGCTTGCCTGCTGCTTCAGGCTTCCCGCGAATCAAATGTTCGCGGGAAGCAGGGGAGGGGGCGGAGTTGGGGCGGGGCCGGGAAGGGCCGGGGCTGGGGCGGGGCTGGGCGGAGTTGGGGCAGGACCGGGGAATGTCCTCTTTTTGGACCCTTAAAATATGGTAACCCTACTTTAGTATTAACTAGAAATCCATTAAACACTAGAACAATAACTCATAGCTAAGGCTACATTTTAGTTATGGGTATTTTTTGGAAAAGTCGTGGACTGGTCACAGGCAGTAAACAAAAATTCATGACCTGTCCATGACTTGTACTATATAACTCTAACTAAAACTTGGGCCAGGGGGCCACGGTTGCTCTCGGGGGGTGGCCCAGGACCACCACTGGTGCTGGGGGCAGGGGCAGGCGGCGGCGTGTGGCCCGGGACCCCCGCTGGTGCTGGGGGGAGGTGAGGAGGGAGTTGGAGAGGCTGGCAAGGCTCCCTACCCAGCTCCACGCAGCTCCCCAGAAGCGGCCGGCATGTCCCTGCAGTTCCTATGGAGAGGGAAGGCCAAGGGGCTCCGCTCACTGCCCCCACCATGAGCTCTAGCTCTCCAGCTCCCATTGGCCGGGAACTGCAGCCAATGGAACCTGCGTGGACAGTGCCTCCAGGCAGGGGCAGCGCATAGAGCCCCCTGGCCCCTCCGCCTTGGAGTTGCAGGGACATTCTGGCCGCTCCTGGGGACAACCCCTCCTCCCCTCCCCTCCTCCCCCCCACACACAGGTAAGCGCCACCCCGCACCCCAACCCCCAGCCCTGAGCCCCCTCCCCACCCAAACCATCATCAGCCCTGGAGCCAGCCATACTGGCCGCTGCGGAAGTCACAGAGGTCATGGAAAGTCACAGAATCCATGACTTCCGCGACCTCTATGACAGACACAGTGGACAATGGCTGTGAACAATGGCAACCTCTCCACCAATGCTGAAAATGGTTTGGCTGCTGTTGTGCAGAAAGTATGCAAGACACCATATCGATGTGCAATGTCTAGTGCTCTTTCTTGAATACTGTTAAAAACAGTACACTAGCAGCCAAACTGTTTTCAACAAACCCTGAAAGCGGGTCAGAGAGATCCATTGCTCACTGCCACTGTCAACTATAGGTTATCATCCAAGTGAAAAGCTTTTCAAATGAGAAAATGGGACCTAAAAAGGCACTTTATGTGACTGTACAATATCACCCCTCTCGAATTCTAATTGCTACCTTTGGGTCTCTTAATGATGGTATACTATTTTTGGTTTAGAAAAAGTGAGGTATTTCATTGTAAGGCCATTGCATCCATTTTTTTCCTCTGTGACTGCTCATGTTAACCAGGCTAGAAAGGAACAATTATTTAAATCTGCATTTAATATTGTTGATCTAAAATTTGTGATGTTTTTGCCTTGGATAAATGCAGTTGCCACTGAAACGTCTGCATATTTATCACAGATTGAGTTAATGTGATCCAGGAATAGCTGGATTTGAACCAGCTTTTTCTAGTGGATTAGTATTTTTTCCTGCAATATATTCAACTAATTTAGAAATAAGAGACGTGCCTTGCACTCTTGTGATTTAGACCCAACCATGCAGAGCACTGCATATGGGTAGCCCTCTGCAGTCACCCACAGAAGTCCACTTGTCTCTGCATGGGCGTAACACATTGCAGGATTGGGGCACTAGTTATTCAAGTGCTGACTTTCAAATTTTGAAAAAGACTTCTCTTTTTCACCACACCATCTACTGAAATTATAACTTTGCTATCCCTCTGCCCACTTTTTTTTTTTATCCAAAAAGAATTGCCAACCTCTCTAAATATAATGGGGAAATAAAAGAACATTAAGTACAGCACACATGCTATTAGCACATTAACCTGCTTCAACTAAGAATCAGCAGTGTCTCATTACAAGTAATTTTTATTAAAATGTTCAAGCAAGATCTAAATTAAAGAATTTATAAACATATTAACATTCAACTGAAAACAGTAACAGTTAACTACAGCAAAGTAGTTTTCACTTATTGATGTGATTTTAGATAAACATACACCATTTAAAATGTGTTGCTTTAAGGAACAACTGAATGCCATATGATTCCTCACCTGCTAATGCACCCAACAGCTATCATATGTCCAAAGAAATCTATATATTTTGCATCAGTGACATGACCAAAATTTGTAATTGTTATCTAATACTGATATGGCATTTCTGCTTAAAACAATATATTGTCGATCCAATTGGTGTAAAACTGGATTCTACTGAAAGGAAAGAATGTTTGTTATTTTGTCTCCTATCCTGCTATTGTGTGAAACTTAGTCTTAAAGTTAAGAAAAAGTAATTTGAAGTGGATATGTTTAAACATTTCCTGTAAAACTTATGAAAGCACATTTAAGCATACTGACAAATATTTAGAAAACAAGAGTTGGTGATAATGCATTTGATAGATAACTATTTACCTTTTTGTGATAAATACTACAGAGTCCTCTCTCTATGTCTGGCATCTTACACAGATGATTTTGAATATGACCAAACACACTGGATTCTGACAGGAGAATTTCAGACACAGCATCAAGTCGGGCATTTATTTCACTGTAAAACAACAATCATGAGATCTGTAATGAAAATTCCAACTTCTTCAAGGAGGGAACGTGGTTGTCCAACATTTTGGACTATGGCTAAGCCCATGCTATCATATTTAAAGTAACATAAAATGTTTAAGACATTACTTATATTTGAGCATGATTAAAATGATCAAAAATCTCAAACACATTCTGGGAATAATTTCCCCAGAGCTCCATGGGGTAGGGTTGTCAAGGTTGCCTACACACTTCTAGGGCCTTCACTGTTCTGGTTACACTGAATAGTGCAGAAACAAGGAGCAGCATGTACAGTGATTCCCACTGGACTCTGTTCGGATATGAATTGTGCCAGGCTCGCTTACAACTATGACAAGCCCCATAGGCTATGGTGGTAGAGTTTATAACTTTAGCGAGACCTACAATCTGAAGTTTACAGCACTTTAAAACCACATAGACTTTATCAGTGTATCTTATTACTTTAATGAAGCCTCAAATATGGTACTGCTCAGACTGAATAAAAGCTTGTTTTTCTTCCCCCACCACTCAAGAACCACATTTGAGGCTTTCCATTGAAGTTCTAGGTTCCCCCGACACAACCTTTAGAAGTTGTGACTTTGGAGTAGGGGTGAAGAAATACAGGTCTGATAGAAGTTACATACAAACTCTGTTCATACTCTTGGGTTTTAAGAGCATGAAAACAGTGCATGCACTTCAACCACTAAGGAAATTCTCAGGAAAAATAAATTTAAGGAACACTGACCATTGAGATTATAATTCCCTTTAAAATAATGTTTCTATATTTTTTTAAAGAAATGCTTAAAACAAAAGAAAGTTGCTTTCAAGTTTCCAGCTCTACCTCTGTTCCTATATCCCCAACTACTCTCCATGTTTGTGTTATACATCTCATTACCGTACCCCATCCACATTTCCAAAACAGACCACAGTGCACCACAATCCACACATCTATATCAGTGGCGCATATCCTCTGCGGCACGATGGACATATTGACAACTTGCCAGGATCCTAAAGGTTCCACCTAATTTGCATAAAAGTCCCTGTCCAGATTTGGATAATGATGTTTAAATTTAAACAAAGACATGTTAGCTAACATATTTTAGTTTATTGGCGTTTAAACACTTATTAGAATCTCATCTCTAGGGATGACTGCAACCAGTCTTCCACAATTATACTGGACAGAATAATATTGAGGGATTTTTTTTTAAGTATGGATGTTATCATTTATGAAGGATATTAAAGAGAAAAGGTGGGTGAGATAGTATCTTGTATTGGACCTGAAGAAGAACTCTGTATAAGCTCCAAAGCTTGTCTCTCACCAACAGAGGTTGGTCCAGCAAAAGATATTGTTCACTGAGATTGTAACTTTTTGGGAAAGGGACCTATCTTTTTTTTTTTTTTTTTTTTTTGGTAAAGCACAACACAAACCCATATATTACAGAAATAATAAATCTGCCATGCCAATCGCCACTACAGATCACTGAAGAAGATCACTACAGATCTGTTGCAAATTCAGGGAAATACCAGGATTCCATACTTTCCAGTAGATTCAAGATCAGGGCACTTGGGCCTTGAAGGAAGCTAGCACCTGCAAGACCCATATACTTGAAATTCCATTGATACACAAATTAAAATGAGCATGTCAGATATGGATGTGCAATCAATACACATTAATATGTTACTAGCAAGAAGTAGATCCCTTTCTTTGCTGCATCCTCAAACTTCAAAGCAATGTCCTCAGAAAAATCTGTAACCCCTTGTTGGCAGACAATTGGGTCAGAGTTCAATTTGTAGACTTCTCAGCTGAGTGTGTCTGATTTGCTTCTCCCATACAAATGTAAAAAAAAGAAAAAATCTCCAGTGATGAAGGGCCTTGATGACTGCTATAACTGCAGAACTTCAAAATGTGATGTCAGTGATGATTTCAACTCCAACACTGGCCTTTTTGAACCAATGATTTTAGGCAGGCAATGTACAATCAAGAAAAACAATTTACTGCTTGTGGTGTCTACCTTCATATTCAAACTGGCTATATTTCATATAATTATGACGAGACAAAGCTGAGGGGTTGCAAACACTTTGGAGGATAGAACTAAAATTCAAAGGGATCTTGATAAATTGGAGAACTGGGCTATAGATAAGAAAATGAAATTCAATAGAGACAAATGTAAGGTCCTACACTTAGGGAAGAAAAAACAAAGGCACAAATCAGAATGGGGGAGAACTAGCTTGGCAGCAGCACTGCTGAGAAGGATCTAGGAGTTGTGGTGGATCACAACCTTAACATGACTCAACAATGCAATGCTGTTGTCAAATAAAAAAAAAGGGGTGTGTGTGCAATTTTCAGTTGCATTAGCAGAGACATAGCATGCAAGTCACAGGAGGGGATAGTACTGCTCTACTCAGCGCTGGTTAGGCTTCAGCTGGAGTACTGTGTCCAATTTTGATCAACAATGTACAGAAAGGATGAAGAGAAACTGAAAGGATTCAGAGGCAAGCAACAAAGATAATTAAAATGGATGGAATGCAAGCTATATGAGCAAAGGCTGAAGGAACTGGGTATGTTTAGTTTGGAAAAGAGGAAATTAAGGTCGGACATGATAGCAGTCTTTAGATACTTGAAAGGCTGCCATAAAAAAAGATGGAGAAAAGTTTTTCTCTCTTGCCATAGAGGGCAGGAAAAGGGGCAATGGCTTCAAGCTACAGGATAGGAGATTTCGATTAAATCTCAGGAAAAACTTCCTAACTGTAAGAACAGTAGGACAACGGAACAGACTGCCTCGGGAAGTCATGGAATCTCCTTCACTGGAGGTTTTCAAAAAGAGGCTGGATTGCCATCTGTCTTGGATGTTTAGACACAACAAATCCTGCAACTTGGCAGGGGGTTGGACTAAATGACCCTTTCGGGCCCTTCTAATCCTATGATTATGTCTCCTAGTATATTTTTAAGACAGAGCAATTGTTTCTTTTCACAGCAAGTAAATGACAGAGCCCTTGTTTTTGACAACTATTTTCACATTAAAAAAAAAAAAAAAAAAACCATGTCTATTAAAAAGTCTTCACAAATATACTTTCACCTGCTGATATACATTGCTAAGCAACATTTTCCAACTTTTTTAACATTCCTCCACCTGTACATGAATCTCTAAAAGAGTCTCCTTCTGTCTCCTCACGCTGGTCCAGTGTCCACGAAGAACGGGTTTGTTGCAGCCACACTTCTTTTCAGCAATTCTTCCCCCCAGGGCTGGTTCTAGGTGTGGGCAAGCAGGACAGTCACCTTGGGTGCCAACTTCCAGAGAGTGCTGTAACTCTGGGTCGTTTTGTTTTTTTGTTTTGCTTTGCTCTGATTGGTCCACCATTTCTGTTCCGCTCTGGCCAGCTGAATTTACTTTCTTCCTCTGCTGCTTGGTCAGACGGTTGAGGTTAAAGCAGATGCCAAAAACATTTTTCCCCTAGCCAGCAAAACAGCTAAGGCCACTCCTGCTTCCCCACCCCACCCACTCCTACATTATCCATGCTAGCCTGTCACCATACTAACCTTTCACCACACAGACACAGGCCATGATTCCTGTGCTCTTCTGACAGTGGCAAGTGACAACCCCAATTCCCATGATAGCTGCAATCAAAAAGTCCATTTCCCTACTAAACCCTAACATTCTTAAGTGTTTGAAAAATCGTATTTTGTCAGCTGCAAATGTTAATGTTAGTTGCAAAATGCGCCCTCTGCTGCAGCCTTTGGATTTCAGTTGTTTTAACTTAAAGAGAGTCCTTTTATTCTCTCCCTTACCTACCAGTACTCCACTCCTCTAAGATAATTTGAGGTTGGAGGCAGCAAATTGTAGGCCTCAAAACTAAGAGGCATTTTGTAACTTTCTCTTCTATATCACCTGATCATAATGGATTAGTTGGATACATCTACTAAAATGATGAGCAATAAAATAGTTAACATAAAATATAATGAGGCATCAGAGTTATTTTTTTCCACTGAAATGAATCAGATTTCTCACACCTATCAGGGCTACTGTTTCAGGATGTCTGCATAAATTCAGAAGTTTATCTTCACAATCAAGAGTTAATAAAAAGAATGGTTACGTACCCTAGAGTAACCATGGTTCTTCGAGATGTTGTAGCAAGCGTGGATCCATTCCATCTGGTGTCCAATCTCCACCTGTGGCCAATCTCTGATGCTTCAGAAGATTAAGAAATAGAATACATACAAGCGCCAACTGTACACTGGGGGGGGGGGGTGGATTTCTTCCTGAAGTGGCTGACTGAAGCATGAGATTTAACTGTAGTCATTCAGAAGGAAGGAATCTGATAATGACCCTAGGCTCAGTCCAAATCTGTAGCCAAGTTCTGATATTTGGTGGCAAACAATTCTATCAAAGAGATCCCCAATGTAGAATATCAGTTCCATGACAGATCTATGCAGAAGCCATTTGTGATTGGTCACTGACTACCTTTGCAGCAAGTCTACTAGATTGCTGCTGACTCCCAAGAGTGAAGGTTCATTGGGGTCACCTGGTTTTGATAGCACCAATTCCAGAACTTGATGACTTCTTGACAAAAGGAGGCAAGAAACATGCAACCTTTGTTTAGTAGCTGTCTGTGAAGTTTTTCACTCCTGTGTTCCAGAGGATAGGCAGGAACGTGATACAAGAGTCTGATGATGCTAAGCTCCCAGACATTCTTATGTTATTCTGTGTTGCCTGGGGACCAGGTTCCTTGGATCTGCTGGTGGTGGGGAGGAAGTGAAAATGAACACTCATTTGTCTAAGGTTATACTGCCCTATGCCTGATGGAACACGGCAAGGCAGCTCCTGAACACTGGCTCCTGATTAGTTCTGGTGTAGTCAAGATGGTCCTGTCAAATATGCTGTCTGGATGACGAGGTGGGATGCGGGAAAGAGGAGGCAGATGACAGGCCTCTCGTGGAGCATTGCAATTGTTTCCACAATGGGTGTTCTGGCTGTCTTCCCTGTCAGTATGTGTGAACACACAGTTTCTGTTGAAGCTGATATTTCTAGGGCTTTCTGTAGAAGATTGGTTTGTATATACCCAGCGATCTCAGGGTGGCCTTGAGTCCTTTAGGGAATGGAACACTTTTTTCAATATTTTCCACTTAAACAAGAGGTCTTGTATGTTGTCCTGGATCTCTCCCAATACCTCAGATGCTAACAACCAGGCAGTTCACCTCATAGTCAGAGTGCTGACTATAAGTCTTATCGGAGACATCCCTAGCTTGACTGTACGGTATTCCAGCAACCATTTATCCTTCTCTGATAATCTCCTTTAACTCCTCCCTTGCATTTTTGATAAGCAGGAACTTATGTTTGGCAAACAAAGCCTGACAGATTGCCACACAGATTTGCTGTGAGGTGGAGAAGTAGATCCAGCTTTTTGTGGTCCTTGAGCACTAATTTAGATTTTTTCCTGCTCTGCTGCAACTACCAATAACCCTGGATTTGGATGGAAATAAAAGCACTGAAAGTTTTTCAGGGGCATCTGTTAGCATTTTTCCATGCATTTCGATGTGTGCTGGATGGTGGCTTGAGTTTGCAAGAGCCCTCTGTTCAGCTCTAATATGCCCTCATTTAAAAGAAGAACAATCTTGGCTGGGGTTGATGCAGTCAAGATGTCAAAGAGTTTTTGTCACTTCTCTTGTATGACCATTGTTTTGATACCAAAGGTCTTCACAGTGCAAACTAGGAGATCATGAAATGTCTTAAAGTCATTGACCACTAGAGTGGGGGCTTGTGTGACCTGCTGGGTGACAATGATGACTCCTTCAGTGGAGACTGGGTATGCAGTTATTCCTCCACTGCTCCTAGCTCTTGAGTGCCATCTGGCTCTAGTGTCAGTGGTCTGGATAGTGATGCCATGAGGGAGTCTGATCTCCTCCCCTTCCTGGACCTACAGGATGGGAACCCGCCACAGGACACTTGAGATAATGGTCCCCCAGCAGAGTCAGTATGGCCTAGTATATGGGTAGTGGCCTTGTTGCGGCTAGTAGGCCCAATGCCATTCGTCTCTTTTGTGGTGGTGCCCTGAGAAAAAGATCTCAGATCCTGGCTCTAGATTCATTAAAAATATAAATAGCTGGCTTTATGATGATCAGGAGAACCGCATGGTTAACTGCCTGCCAGGTGCCCAGGTTATGAATCTCTCAAGACATGTAGGACCTCCATGGTAGCATTCTCTGAAATGCTTCCAGTTTCATGTGCAGGGTCAGTTATGCAGGCAGAACTGCAGGGTCTCAATACATGGATGAGACAATGGTGTAGAGAGGAGGGGTTTAGGTTTATTAGGAACTGGGGAACCTTTTGAGAAAGGAGGAACCAATACAGGAAAGATGGCTCTCCATCTGAACCAAAATGGAACCAGGTTGCTGGAATATAAAATTTAAAAAGTCATAGAGGAGTTTTTAAGCTACTGGGGGAAAGCCAACAGGGGGAGTTTTAAAGGGCTGGGGGGAAGCCAACAGTTGCAAAGTAGGACTCAGCTTGGACAAAGACATCTCACAAGGGAGGATCTGTTAAAGGGTATTCTCTAGCTCCTACTAAAGAGGAAAGAATAGAAGTTGATAAAGAAGTCAGGAATTGGAACCAAGGGTCAGGACCAGGTTATCTGGAGTTAGGCAAGCCAGGTGAAAGGCTGGGCCCACAGGTGAAATAAGGAAGGAGCAAGGCTCAGAACAAGCTGATGCAGGAGCTATCGCAGTCATAGGCCAATGTTTTGAGCAGCTGCTGAGCTGCTGCTTCTGGGCTTAAGGGCCAGTCTGCTGACTCCTCCAACCAATCAGGAAGTCTACTATAGGCCAGCTTCGTTTGTTAGGTTCCCCAGAGACTGGCTCTGCTGCAGGCCCTGATTTGACACATCCTGTATAAATTGGAAGCTAGACTACAATTGCTCTGTTCATTCTGCCAATAGTGACTGGAGATCGCATCACCCCTATACAGTCCAGAAATAAATCTTATCCCATTCATTACACATATGATGGCCACAGACCCCAAAATATTCCATAATCCCAAAAGGGAGCTGTATTTCTTCTCTCTCTCCACAGAGGAATAAAGAGAGCCAAAGTATGCAGGCCCAATCTAGCAGCCCTGTTTACACTTGAAGCAACATGAGAGTGCCAGTTTCAACTATTCACCTTCCACTTCCGTCAGTTCATTTACCATATCACAAGAGGGTTTTCCCCTAATCTACGAGGTGTTGGCTATTTTGGTAGATTCAAATAAATTTACATCAGATTTACTTGAAAGGTTTTGAAACAAACCAATCTAAATGGAGTGCTATAACTTGATGCTTAATGTTTTAAGCATTGCAAGACTTGCTTATTAACACTGTTAGAATTAAAGGCAAAAAGAAAATTCAACCACATTTTGCTCATGGATTAATATGGTAACTGGAAAAAATGCTTTTGTAGAAGAAAACTCTTATACAAGATATGCACCTAGCGATTATTTCATATATACATTTAAAGAAAAGAAACCGTTGGGCCAACTTTCACAAACAAAAAGGAAAGTAAAACTCAAATGTAATAGGTGGCACCCACTTCTCACAAGAATCCCTTCTGGTCAGGTGTGTCTGCTCTCTTTAAACAGTCCCAGCCCTGGTATTGAGCTATCCCCCCAGGGCTTCCTCTCTGGAGGTGATGGTTTCGCCCTCTTGGTCTGTTCTGGTTCCAGCTCTCCAGCTGGGCCTCTCAGCAGTTCAGTTCCCCCTCCAAGGATGTATCACAGTTCAACTGTAGGCTACTTCCCCAGTGGCCTATGGGAGGGACCCAGGCCTGCTCACTACTCTGGTTCCCAGCCCAAGGACCCTAAGAATAGCAGCCACATGCCATCATGTCCCTTTAACAAAAATGCCTTCGATTCCCGGAGCCACTTCCCCATGACCCCAGCCTTCACCAATGCTTAACCCTTACCTCAGGACTCTTTTATGGTCAGGCCCAGCAGCCAGCTACAAGCTCTTCCTCATCCCCCAGCCACTGCCAGCACGGAGTTGTCCATGGTGCTGCAGTTCCCTTTGGCCAGCCAGGAGCACCATCTGTACTCCTCTGGTTCCAACAAGGAACTGACTGTCTCTGGCTCTGCAGCTCCTTTTTATATAGTCCTCCTGAGCCCTAACTGGCTGCTCCCTGAAGCCTCTCTGATTGGCTGCTTCCCCTGAAGCCACTGTACTGCTTGGAGGATTCCTCCTTTCCTAGGTGGCAGGACACTGAGGCCTCCAGCAAGGGGGCTTTGGGCCTAGTCCGCCCTGTCACGCCAAGTTACATCTTTTTGTGCAGCAGTTTCAAACAGTTTATCACCTAAATTACCAAGGGAAGTGGTGGATTCTCTCTCACCTGTCTTCAAATAAAACTGATTGCCTTTACAGAAGATGTACTTCTGCCAAACAAGTTTTTGGGCTCAATATAGGGATAACTGGGTGGAATGTAATGGTTTCTGATACACAGGAGGTCAGACTAGATGATCTAATGGTCTCCTCTGGCCTTAAATTCTATGAATTTATGCTCCTCCCATTCTTCTGGACATTCAGTGTAAGCTCTGCATGTAACACCAGCAGCAACTGGTGAGAGTCTCTACACTACAACTATTAGATGGGAAGGACATTGGACTATGTTAATGATGGTGATGAAATAACTGAATATTTTGAGTTTTGGAGATTTATGAACTTTACTAGGCAATATCGTCAACCTCAATTCCATTTTAAAGAAGAATAAAGAAAAGCAAAGGATAACATAAAACTACTATTGTGACTCCTTTCTGAATTAAAGATTGTTGGATTGCAAAAAGTACACTGTTAATTTATAAACATACACTACTCCAAAACAAAAGTCAACAGTTTTATTATTTCAATGTATTTTAGAGGTAGATTTAAAGCAAAAGAATTACATTTTGAAACATATTGTCACTTTATTTAAATAATTTATTATAATCTGTTCTGGTAATTGTATGGTTTCAATACGTAAACTAGATGCAGATATTCAAAAATAATCCTCCCTTCAGAGGTTAATAGGTACTTTAATCATCCTCACATATGGCTATGTTACTGTAGCTCCAGTAATCTATCACAAAATAAGCATCCATACAGTTTGTTTGTTGTAATCCTCCAAATAAGAAAGGGCCAGAAGAACATCATCAAATGATCTATTTTTTACCTGTAAACAAAACATGTTTTGCTAGATTTCTATTTCAAGAATCACAGATCTGGCAGGGACCTTGAGAGATCTTCTAGTCCAGTCCCCTAAACTCAAGGCAGGACTAAGTATTATCTAGGCCATCCCTGACAGGTGTTTGTCTAATCTGCTCTTAAAAACCTCTGACAGAGATTCCACAACCTCCCTAGGCAATTTGTTTCAGTGCTTAACTACCCCGACAGTTAGGAAGTTTTTCCTAATGTCCAACCTAAACTGCCCTTGCTGCAATTGTGTTTGCAATTGAGTTGCTTCTTGTCCTATCCTCAGAAGTTAACAGGAACAATTTTTCTCCCTCCTCCTTGTAACAACCTTTTATGCACTTAAATAAATAAATATGGAGATATACCTATCTCATAGAACTGGAAGGGACCTTGAAAGGTCATCAAGTCCAGCCCCCTGCCTTCACTAGCAGGACCAAGTACTGATTTTTGCCCCAGATCCCTAAGTGGCCCCCTCAAGGATTGAACTCACAACCCTGGGTTTAGCCAGCCAATGCTCAAACCACTGAGCTACCCCTCCCAAACTATCATGTGTGCCCCCTCAGTCTTCTCTTCTCCAGACTAAACAAACCCATTTTTTTCAATCTTCTATGTTTTCTAGACCTTTAATCATTTTTGCTGCTCTTCAATTTGTCCACGTTTCCTGCAATGTGGCACCAAGAACTGAACACAGGCCTTATCAGTGCTGAGTAGAATGGAAAAATTACTTTGTGTCTTTCTTACAGCACTCCTGCTAATACATCCCAGAATGATGTTCGGTGATTTTTTTTTTATTTTTTTTTTTCGCAACAGTGTTGCACTGCTGACTTATATTTAGCTTGTGATCCACTATAACCCCAGATCCCTTTCCGGAGTACTCCTTCCTAGGCAGTCATTTCCCGTTTTGTATGTGTGTAATTGATTGTTTCTTCCTAAGTGAAGTACTTTACATTTGTCTTTCTTGAATCATAAAATATAACTCCATAAAGAATTTTCTTCCATCCATGTGTGAAATAAAGGTTGAAAAAAATCTACGTTATCAATATTATAAAAGTGTGCTCTCAAATGTACTGTTCAATAAAAATTCTAAACATTTTTGCCTCTTTTAAAGTCAACTAGAAACAGACTAGAATTATCAGATATTTAACCATGTTGGAAGAATTTTGTTCCAAGATGAATATTAATAGTCAACATTATACCTTGGTTCTTAATCTGCTTTTATATTTGTACAACCACTTGCATAAGCTTTCTATCACTGGAAAACCTAAATCTAAAGTTTGTAGATATTCTGCAAACAAGGTAGCCATTACTGGATGATGTGAAATTATCCTACATGTTAGAAAATACTTATTTAGGTCTTTTATTCAATTGCACATTCCTCTGTCCTTTTCACATAGTCTCGAGTCAGCAATTTGATTTTTAAACTGGATTTTTCCAAAATAAAAGCTAGAATAATTTAGTCGATTAAATTGGATGAATGACTTATGATAAATCTCTTCATTTAAGTGCAGTACAATACAACATATACAATGCTGAAACTGTTCTGTAAACTATATAAACATGAGAAAATCTCTAATCAATTGATTTTTAGAAAGAGTTTAGTATTTTAAAGGGACTGGTTAAAATCAAATCCTGAAATATATTCTTATTTTATACTACCACAAGGTATGCAATTGGTCCAGTAAACTAAACAATAACTAAATAAGCATTTGTGAATTTGGTTCCCAAAAAAATCCACATTGTATAATACTGCATTTAAAGGCATCACACAGGAATGTGGTACACTGAGTTACTTACTAAATTTTTAAATTATGTCCTACTTACCAGTGATATAGGTCATCTTAGTTCTAACTTTTACATTATATAAAGCAAAATTAAAATATTACAATTTGTATGTGACTTGCAATTTTTATATGTGGGTTGCAATAAATTATGTTTAAAACATAATGGTTTGACTGAACATTAAAATATAACTTTCTTTCATATAAGGTTTTATTTTATATACTGTACATGTAGAAGTTAAATAATTTCAAATAAAGAATTTATCAGAAGATTCTTTTTACTTACACTATATTGCCCAAAATAACTTGGGCTTTTTCAGCCTAGAAATGGTTGCAAACTATGTACAGTGGATGTATTAAACTAGGATCTGCCATATCACAGCCAATTGGGAAAAAATTTAAATCAACCAATCAGTACAATTCAATGTACAAGAAGTTCAATACACATTAACCTATAAAACATCACATGCTACTTTTTGCAGATTATGCCATACAGGTAGAAGATTACCAATTTTAACAACAATTCAAACAAAAAATCTAATATTCTATTTAGGTGAAGAAAATATCTGAATTTTAAATTCACATAACTGAACAGTTAGACGAGAACAGCAAAACAGAATAAAATATTTGTGTGTGCACATTATGATGTACAGCGTTAAGATTCTCAGGACTAAGGGTCTGCAGTTGGGCCTGGGATCAGCTAACTAGCCGCAGCTGAAACCCCTAATTGGCCAGATCGCCTGATTGGCAAAGTGGTATTGCCAGGACCACTTTTAAGCCTACCTGTAGCAGTTGGCCAGCAGATACTTGGCCACAGCTTTGATCTCTCCTGAGTCTGCCTTGTCCCCAGTTGTGGCCCTGCTGTGCCTCCGCCCTGTCCCAGCCCCTCCTCCTGGTTCTGACTCCAGTTCTGTCTTTGCTCTGACCACTAGGCATGGCCCCCATTGTTTCAAATATTAGGCCTGGCTGCCCATATCCCAGTCCATGACAAAGATGACCTAAAGGTTTCTGTTTTTTACATAGTAACAGGTCTTACCTTCCCTCTTCCTGGTGAAATAATCAAAAAATCTAATATACCTTTTCCTTAAAATGGGGTATTGGGAGAGGTGCAATGCAAGTTTTGATCTTGATCTGCAATTGGCAAAAGTCCTCCAGCAAAAAGAGTGAAGTCAGGACCTGGTAATTCTAATTCCCTTTTGGGGAGGGCTAGAAAAGAATGGGGTTTTTAAAACCTTTTTTTAATAAATCATAAAGGAGCACCAACTAGGACAAACAATATATTTTTGATTTGACAGTCCTCAGACTTAGTTTGATTGTAGGAGAATTTGTTTCCTCACTTTGAATCTAGTTTTACATACACAAAGACTTTCCATATCTTAATTTGTTAGTGGCTTTACTTTACAATTTCTTTGACTAATTAATTCACACCTTTTTTCAGTTTACCCTTTTTCTGTTTTTTTTCTTGATGTTTCTTCAGAACATAGCTTACTGAATAAGACTGCATAATAGTTTGTGGGGTTAAAAATAGTGGGATGCTACTCTTTCTGTTTCAGAAGGAAATAAGGAACAAAATGTTTCCCAGAAATACACATTGTCTTAGTGGAAGAAAACTAGTTCAATTGTCCTGTGTTTTTTTCTGTTTGTGGTTTGCGCAAAATTGGTTTGCTTGAATCTTTTCTTATTCTTGTGTGAAGTTACATTTCTTTTTCAGAAAAAGAGTTTTCAGTTCATTTAAGACATAATTTGAAGTCAAACATCAAAGCACTTTTCGGTGTTATGTGCATAGCAAATAATAATAGATTAATAATACAACGACTAATCACTCTTTAGCTACACAGCAATTCCAGTGTAATTACAATGTGGTTATGATTTTTGTAAATCTGTAATTATCACTAATTCAAACAACTAGGTATTTAACTATGTAAGGGAATTACTATTACCACTTCTCTGGTTTCGTACTTAATACAAGTGTCTTTAGAACCCAGGTACAGGAATTACATAGCATTTATGCTGTAATTACTTTAAGTTATTAGTGAACATTTAGATTATATGCATTAGTGACAATGTCAGGTATCAAAAAGTATAACAAAGGTGGAGTCATACCTTAATTACTATGTAACTTCAGTGAAATTACAGTGTAATCTAATAATAAATTAATCTATTCCTTTAGTTCTGTTCACCTGTTCTTTCTACACAGAAAGGCAATCTAATACATCTCTCAATTTTACAATTACAATTTTTAAAAAAAACACTAACGCTAAATAACTAAAACTTGCTGCCATTTGAAAACAGTATTCTTGAATGGATCTAAAATGATTACTAGTAATATGCAAGTTTTATGAATTTCTATTGCCACATCTGTTAAAAGAATATGCAAAACATCCAAATGATAATCAAGCACATTTGGTTATATTCAAAAACAAATAAAATGTATTTCTGCCATTTGTGCCAAACAAGGGAATTGTTAGCTACGTTAGCGTACATGAATGAATGAATGAATGAATGAATGATTACTGCATTTACATAAAGCTAGAAACAGCGTACAATGGTACCAAAAACACAGCTAGCAAACTGAATAAATTCATGTTAGTAGAGAAAACGGTTGCATCATGCTAACAGACTTTAAGATCTCAGAAATATGTTATAACCTTCACTTATGTACTTAATATTGATAGTGATGCTACAGAATCTTTTTGATTAGGAGGAAAATTTAGCCCATTAAATCCTATGACAGGATTGACAGTATTATCCCGTAAGATGAAACTCTAGTATTGAAAGGGGTATCTAGTGAGCTGTGAACAAAGTCCCTCAAATAACTTGTTCTGCTACCCAGCTGTCTTACTGTGGAGTCAAGGGAGCAATGATGCAGTTAAGCTTGAAAAAATATTTCCATTCTAACTTTAAATTTGGATTCCCACTTTACCCTCTTTCTCTCTGCTCACTCAATACATTTAGTTTGAAACTTCTCAGGTTTTAGTATCTTAGGCCACATTATAATTTTCGGGTACGAAGAATCAAAAACTGATTAACCAAATTTAGAGTTAGGAAACTTTGAAAACTACAAGGTTTTTCTTCTAGGGAAAATTGTTCTTGCCATTTCTGTAGTATGTCTCTTCAAATAAAAGCAATCTTGCTTTACCAACTTCAAATTTGTTCTATGCATCAGTGTTTGACGAAGACTTGTGTATATTGCTGATTTTGCTATTCTTCAAAAGTCAGGGCATTAGTGTTATCAGGACACTAGTCATTTCTCCCTCCAGTCTGGTCAGTAGTACCAACAGTATTCAGATACAGATCTCATTAATTTCAAAATATCCAGGCAGTATTTTCAATTGAGACTGTAATGACAAAACCCTTGTGAATGCCACATTTATGAAATTCAGACATCACAATAATTTATACTTTACAATTTTCATCCACTTATGCCAACATACCCTATGAAACTTGTAAGCCTTACAACTAACCACAGTGAAAAAATAGAGGGATCACTAAAGATAAAGAAAAAATATAGTGGCTTGGGCCACTATGAAAACTCCCTGTGTTCTTGGTTCCTGTCCTAGCTCACAGTCCACTTCTGCTTCCAGTTTGAGGACTTGATTCTGATATTAATTCTGGCTACGTTAAAGACTGCATCTCTGTCTATTTGCAAATCTCAAAACCCAGAACACAGCACATTACAGCCAAACATAGCACATTCTCAATCAGATCCAGCTATGGAACAAACTTATTAGACTAATCCAGAGAGTCTGGACATCCTGGGGTCATGCTACAAAACAATCGCTTTGATGGATCTTTCCTACCATAAGCAGAATGGTATTTACAACAAACACCAGCACTTCCTCAGGAAAACCCTACCCAACTTAGGCAGAGAGAAGAGCCAAAGACTCCACAAAGCTCACTAGGGACCCACCTATGCCAATCTATTAACTCAGGTGTTATGGTAATGGGCACTAATACAAAACCCTTAGATAAATAATAAGAATATATTTTAGTTATGTTTCCAACATCAATCATGCCTATAATTTGCCCCCTCTTCATTTACACACCACACCAGATCTATTCATTAATCCATCATCCTCTTCCACTTTTGCCTAAGAATTCCGTTTCCATAACTTGCTAACCATCACTCACATTTATGGTATGGGCCTGAAACAAGCATCTTTCAATTCACCCTCCATTTTCATTCCAAAGACATTATCTTTCTCCTTACCATATTCTTGGATCACTTTAACATGTACATACTCTTGAAATCTAGAACCCCTTCAATTCTTCCAGAATCAGACCAAACAACCACTTGAATGCAATGCTACCCACACATATGGGCCAGAGATTCTACAGTACCCCATAAAATAGTCATATTGAACTAAAAATCACTTGGTATGGTATATTTATCTTAATTTCTAGTTTAAGCACCTATTCACAGCTCTAAGTGCTTTTATACACTTAAATTATATAACCACTATAATAATATATTCACCATATACAATATAATAGATCTCTGTACAAAATATGACAACCACATTTCTAGGCCTAAAATGACCTTACATTTGACTTCTCACTAGAGCTGTTGGGAGGATGACAATTCCATTTTGTGGCAACTTTTGAGTTTTTGAAGTTTGTTTTTGTTCCACTGTATTACAACATATATTCCAAACAAGAGAGTTTCAGTTATAATTTCTCTGCATGAACCTGTGTGCACGTCACTGTAAATAATAGTGCAGAATGGAATGGAATTAAGAAACACATTCAGAAATGGAGAAACAAAACAAAAAAATTACTTTTGTGACTCCACTTGAAAAGAGAAATGTGATCTACGGGTTTGACCACAGAACTTCCTTCCACACTGAGAGACATGGGCTGGGGAGGGAAAGACTCTCATTGCCCGTTCTTTTCCTGTGTCAAATCAAAGAGCACCGGGGAGGAGGGCAGAGACCAGGACAGCAGTCTACTAAAATTGGTTTTGCTGGGGTGCAAGAAAGAACTTAGGTTGCTTCAGGCTGTGAAGTTGGTCTTTAAACTTCCAAGCAGCTGCACACCCCTGCTTTTCCTACTAGTCCCACCACTAATCAAACCATTGTGAAGAAGAACAGACAGATGTGTTTCTTCCTTTTCCCTCTTCAATTCTTAGGGCTGCAGCGGTTGTGGAGCCAGTGCCTTTGCTCTGGCACCCTCTGCTGACAACCACCCAAGCAATTTCCAACAGGATGTAGAGCTCCTGGAGTGCCACAAAAGAAATTAAGTAACTATTTTAAAACTATTTTAATAAAATATATAGGGTTACCATATTTAACAAATAAAAAAAGAGGACCCTCCACGGGGCTCTGGCCCCACCCATTTCCCACCGCCAGCCCCGCCCCAACTCCGCCCCCTCCTCCCTCCCACTCCCAGCCACACGAAAAGGGCTGCCCGAGCGCTACCGGCTTCACGGTTTGCCGGGCAGCCCCCAGACCCTGCACCCCCGGCTGGCGCTTCCCCAGCACAGCTGGAGCCCGGGAGGGGAAGCCCCCAGCTGGGGGCGCAGGGTCTGGAGCTGCCCGGCAAACCGTGAAGCCGGTAGCGCTCGGGCTTCGGGCAGCCCCCATGCCTCCGGACCCAGCGCCCCCGGCCGGGCACTTCCCCTCCCGGGCTCCGGCGGCGCAGGGTCTGGAGGCATGGGGGCTGCCAGAAGCCCGTAGCGCTCGGCTCCTAAACAGAGCCGAAGAGTCAGGGGAGGAGCAGAGCAGCCGTGGGAGGGGAAGTGCCCGGCCGGCATTTTCCCGGACATGTTCGGCTTTTTGGCAATTCCCCCCGGACGGAGGTTTGATTAACAAAAAGCTGGACATGTCCGGGAAAAAACGGATGTATGGTAACCCTAAAATATACCATGACTGATATATCATATTAATATGGTCATATGCCACGATTCATTTTTACACCAGGTGAGGTCCAGAAGTTCCATCCATCCTTTCTAATCAGAAAAGGTCAGGCATATAATCATAGAATATCAGGGTTGGAAGGGACCTCAGGAGGTCATCTAGTCCAACCCCCTGCTCAAAGCAGGACCCAGACAGATTTTTTACCCCAATTCCCTAAATGGCCCCCTCAAGGACTGAACTCACAACCCTGGGTTTAGTAGGCCAATGCTCAAACCACTGAGCTATCTCTCCCCCTTATTAAAATCAGATGCTACACTGGAGCTCTGGAGAGTACTAAATGTTATATTTACTTTTGTAAAAAAAGCATTCAAGGTGACCTTGGGAATTATAGGCCAGTGAGAGCCTTACGTTAGTATCAGAAAAACTGGTTGAACTAAAAAAAGTTATACAATACCTATAAGGAATATGATATGATAACCAGCATGGCTTCTGTAAAGGAAAAAAGAAACTCGCTAATATATTATGTTTTTTTGAGTATGCCAACAAAATAGTGGAGAACTGGATGATGTAATTTTTTTTTTTTTTTTTAAAAGCCCCTGACAAAAATCATGTACTACATACTAACAAGGAAACTAAGCAGACGTGGTTTAAGAGGTGAAATACTATAATGGATTAGAATTTGGCTGAGACAGAAAACAAAGAACACCGTAGGAATAATGGTCAATTAGCAAAAAAGCAAAAAGATAACAATGGGATACCTCAAGCTTCCATTCTAAAATGTGTAAAGGGAGGCAAATGGAGGGTAATTTTCCAGATAAAATAAAATTATTTAGGTTAGCCAAGTCAAAACAGATCAGTGAAGACCACTCTTCAATTTTCAGCTGCAGTCAGAAAAGCATGCAAAATGTTAGGTTGTATAAAGAATGGGACAGAAAAGAGTGACGTTATTTCAATGGTAGGATCTCAGCTGGAATACCAGGTTCAATTCCAAACATCCTAGTCTCAACAGATATAAAAGAAATGGGGAAGTTCAAAGACAGGCAATGAAAACAGATGAAGACATGGAAAGAATTCATTATTATTATTATTTATTTGCATTCCAGTATTGCTATAGAGGCCGCGTACAAGATCTATGAGGGATATTAGAAAGACCAAGACAGTTCAGTTCAAAGAGGAGAGGAACAACAGGGAATACACTAGAGCAGTGGTTCCCAAAGTGGGGTTCGCAGGACGTTTCAGGGGGTTCGCAGGAAAAAATTCATTAATGGCGGCCAGAGGACCCCGGCATTGGAGGCAGCAGGTGGGACCTGGTTGCAGGGCAGACAACCAGAGCCCCAGGAAGAGCAGGGCCGTGCAGTTGGGGCTGGCAGCCCAAGCCCTGCCCCCGTCAGCGGGGGAGCCGGCAGCCCGAGCCCCAGCGCTCCGGCAGGGCTGGCAGCCCCAAGCCCCAGGGAGAGCGGGGCCGGGAAGTTGGGGCCGGCAGCCCGAACCCTGCCCCCGTCAGCGGGGGAGCCGGCAGCCCCGAGCCCCAGCGCTCCAGCGGGGATGGCAACCCCGAGCCTAAGGGAGAGCGGGGCTGGGCACTTGGGGCCGGCAGCCCGAGCCCTGCCCCTATCAGCGGGGGAGCCGGCAGCCCGAGCCCCAGCGCTCAGGCGGAGCTGGGAGCCCCGAGCCTCAGGGATAGCGGGGCTGGGCAGTTGGGGCTGGCAGGCCGAACCCTGACTTCCGGCAGCGGGGGAGCCGGCAGCACCGAGCCCCAGCGCTCAGGCGGAGCTGGGAGCCCCGAGCCTCAGGGATAGCGGGGCCGGGCAGTTGGGGCCGGCAGCCCGAGCCCCAGCGGTCAGCGGGACCTGCAGCACAAGCTCAGTGGAGCTCAGTTGACCGGGGCGGTCAATGGGGTCCAGCAGCAGGAGCCCCAGGGGGTGTGGATCCAGCAGCCCAGGCCCGGGTGTGGGGCCAGTAGCCTGAGCCCTGTGGTGGGCAGGTTGGCAACTGAGACCCCCAGACCTGCAGGTGGCAGCTCGGACTCCTGTCTTTGTCAGACAGGGGAAGTTGGCATGGAGGGCAGAGTTAGCAGGAACAATGCTGTACGTGGGGGGTGGTCCAAGCTAATTTGTCCCTCGCAGGACACCCTCCTAGGGAGAAACCTCGTGGCGGAAGAAAAGCTGTTTGGGAGCCAAACCAGCCGGAAGCACATTGTAGCCAGTGTAGCAGTGTTAAGGTGCCTCTGTAATTGTCATTCTCTCTGGAGTGCTGTTTTGCTTCAGTGAGACTTGAGTGAATCTTCTCATTTTCTAGTTTGTTGGTTGTTAGCAGTCTGTCTGTGTTGTTTTTATTAGAACTTTTGTACACAAGTTCAATGGATAAGTGGCTGAAAAAGGAAAGTGTAAAGACGCAAGAATCAGCTAGTGTTTCCTCAAGTCCACACTGTGGAAAATCTACGTCTAATGATTATGATGGTCCTGGAAAGTCACTTACAAAGAAAAGAAAATATGATGATGATTATATAAAATATGGCTTTACATGCATTGGTGATCAAGAATGTCCAAAACCACTGTGTGTGATTTGTGGTGATGTTCTAGCAAACAGCAGCCTCAAACCTTCTCTACTTCGGCGCCATTTAGAAACTAGGCATCCTGCACAACTCGACAAGCCTGTTGATTTTTTCAAGCGAAAATTATCTGAGAGGAAAAGTGACATTACCAGTTTTATATCCAAAGCAAGTACTGATAATGAAAATGCACTTGAAGCATCATACCGCGTGAGCTACCGAGCAGCTAAAGCATCAGAAGCCCATACCATAGCAGAGAGCTTGATTGGTCCATGTATAAAAGACGTAGTTCATTGCATGCTTGGAGAAAAGGCTGCAAAAAGGATTGACATGGTACCTTTGTCCAATAATACGTTGTCACGAAGAATTAATGACATGTCAAATAACGTAGAGACCACAATTGTACAGAGAGTGAAAAATAGTCCATATTATGCTATACAGTTGGATGAATCAACTGATGTAGCTAATCTAGCTATTTTGCTACTGTTTGTACGTTATGTGAATGAAGGTCTGGTTGAAGACGACTTGTTGTTTTGCCGACCACTGGAAGAACGTACAACTGGAGAAGATATCTTCAATCTGACTAATGCATATTTTCAAGAAAAGGAAATAGATTGGTCCCGTTGCCTAGGCATTTGCACTGATAGGGCCACATCAATGACGGGGAAGTATACTGGATTTGTAGCTCGAACAAAAAAGGTTGCATCAAAAGTCTCTTGGACTCATTGCAGCATCCATAGACAAGCCCTCGCAACAAAACACATGCCTGAGGGACTGAAGGAAGTGCTGGACAATGCAGTGAAAATGGTGAATTTCATAAAATCATGCCAACAAATTCCAGAATATTTCACATACTTTGTGAAGAAATGGATAGAATACACGATTGTCTGTTGACCCATACTGAAGTTAGATGGCTCTCATGGGGCAAAATCCTGGTGCGCTTGTTTGAGCTTAGAACAGAAATCCTAGTTTTTTTCAACAGCCACCCTTTCCACCTTGCCAGCTGTTTGGAAAATAATGTCTGGCTCCAGAGCCTAGCTTATTTAGCAGATATTTTCTCAAGAATTAATTACCTAAATTTCTCTCTTCAAGGTCTCAATATAACAGTTTTCAATGTGCAAGAGCGAGTTGAATCCATGATAAAGAAGTTGCAGTTCTGGGAAAGTTGTTTGGAAAACAAACAATCAAACTGAGTGTTTCAGTAATCTTCATTACTTCCTGGCAGAACATAAACTTCAGTTGGATCAGTGCACTAAAACGAATATAACTGCACATCTAAAAGGACTTTGCACAACATTCAGGGATTACTTTCCAGCTATATCAGGCGATAATGACTGGATTCGCAACCCTTTTGATGATACCACTTTCTCAACACAGATATTGAACACTGAGGAAAAAGAGAAATTGATTGAGATCTCCTGTGATTACGAACTGAGAAGGAGTTTCAGAAATCTGTCATTGATCAACTTTTGGCTGAGTTTAAGAAACGAGTACCCCCTTCTGGCAGAAAAAGCTGCTGCAGTTTTGTTACCATTTTCAACAACATACTTATGCGAGAAATCGTTTTCCTCGTATGCACATCTGAAAACGAAATACAGAAACAGATTTGATGCCGAACCAGACCTGAGACTATCTTTCTCCAAAGGTTCCGGACTTCAAAGAGCGATGCAGAGCAAAGCAAGCGCATCCATCACACTGAGGAAATTTAAATTTAAAATCCTGGAAATATTCATTTTTAGAAGGGGGTTCACGAGATTTCACAATTTAGAGAAAGGGGTTCGCGGGCTGTTAAAGTTTGGGAACCACTGCGCTAGAGGTATTACAAAAAACGTATTTTCAGAGAAGTTAAATCAGGTGTTCCTATTTACTCGGTCAAATACTACAAGAACAAGGAAATGTTCAATTAAATTAAAAGCAACACATTTAAAACTGATAAAAGAAAATACATAATTTAGAGACATAACAAAAATATCCACAGTTATATTTAATAGAATAAAATAAATTAGGGATATAAACCTTCACATTTCAAGGCACAGGCCAAGCACTGAGTGGCAGGCTTAGGAAGAAACTTTCCCTATGTGCAGCTTATTGGGGGGGAATAACTTAGTGGTTTGAGTATTGGCCTGCTAAACCCAGGGTTGTGAGTTCAATCCTTGAGGGGGCCACTTAGGGATCTGGGGCAAAATCAGTACTTGGTCCTACTAAGTGAAGGCAGAGGGCTGGACTTGATGACCTTTCAGGGTCCCTTCCAGTTCTATGAGATAGGTATATCTCCATATTTATCCTTTGAAGCGTCTGGTATCAGCCACTGTCAAAGAAAAAGATACTGGTCTAGATGGACCACTAATCTGATTCTGTATGACAATTTCTAAATTCCTATTGTTATTAGAACCTTCTTATATGTGCCGTGGCAAAACAGAAATTGACAGATTTACAATGTTCACAATTTAACATAACATGAAGATCAAACTTTTACCACTTAATTACCTATCCTACGTTTTCTACGGACCTCAGATCTTATGAAAAAATAAAGCTGTGCTCAGCAAGCATTATGATTCATAAAGCGCAGGCTAATTCTAAGATAAAGAGTTACTTTACCTAGATTTCATAAGAGGTTGTGTCACCCATTTCTTTAGTTTCCGACGTCCAAAGGAAGTTTTGGTATGATCCAAGACCCACAATAGGCTGCCTTTTGTTTTCATATCAGTCTATGGTAAAAGTAGCAAGACTGTTTTTTATTAATTGAATAATTGAACATATACCTTAAATAATTACACCAATCCAAGTATTAAATAAAATTCATTTCGTTTAGTTTTACAAATACTAGAATTGAACAAGGGCCACTTGTATGCAAAAGTGTTATGTAAAATATCTTCAACAATGAATCAGAAGATATTTAAGATTATTTTTTCCCCTCTTTTAGCAAGCATGCTTTCTCACAAGACAGCCTCACAAAATGATAGAGATGAATTCTACAAATTAAATGAGGTTTGTAAGCATGAGCCAGTGATATGTTGGCAGTGGGAAAAAAAATTCCCCACACTAAAATGCCTGGAATGAAGTTGCTCAAGAGCTTCCAGACTCAGGAGGAGATTTTCAAAGGCACCTGTGGCAGTGGGATCCTTAACTCCCATTAGAAAATCAATGGAAGTTGAGGCCTAACTGCCATTTGTGGCTCTGAAAATTCTCTCCCTTTACGATCTGGTCCTATTTAAAAGCATTTAAAGTTTCTGGGTGAGATTTTCAAATGGGCATAAGGGATTTAGATGCACAACTTCCATTAATTTCATTGGGATTAGTGCAGTTAAATTCTATAGACAGCTTTGAAAATGTCAGACTCTATCAATAAATTATTACATTTTCCTCACCTGATTCTGTAAGATTTCCAGATTTTTCAGTGTTGTCCCATTAATTGTCATGTATTCAGCTTCACTTGATAACTGTTTAAAGTTACTGGGAAAAAACATTTCAGACGTCATATTGCCAGGGCAGAAAGAGACATCAGTGAAACACAAACATCTTAAATCAAACATTGGCTGTGTGGTGCAACATCAAGTAAAAATGGAAAGCAAATCAAATAAACTATACTAATAAAATAACTGCACGTAAATATCATCTTTCAACTAAGGATCTCAATCATGTGACTGACAGGGAAAATAAGGCACAGAGCATCTGAGCAACTAATCCAAGGTCGCACGATGATCTAACAACATAGCTCAAAATAAAACCCAGTTCTCAGATTCCTAGTCCGGCACACTAGCCACCCCTCCCATCTGTAGGCCAGCAGGAAAATGAATGACATGTATTCTTTTACCGGTGTCTAGGGAAGTTTCTATGATGTTTCAACAGAAGAACAGATTTCAGTTTATTTCCCACTATCTAAACAGCATGTGCAATACAGATAACACAGATGTCCTGAGTTCTGAGTTCTAAGAATAGATTTGATCATAATCAGCCATCACAATTATTTAGGGGAAAATAAACATTAGGATATGTTTAATGATTCCATCCTACTTTTAGTATGATGTTACCATGACCAAAATGATATGGCTTTGACTTCTTGACATATTACTCAGCAGAACAGACTAACAGGTTTCTAATGTTTGTACAGCAATTAAAAGCAACTCACAGAATGAAGCCCATCTTAAAAAGTAATCAAGTAAGATATGAAAGTAATTCCTTATACTCAGACACAGGTGTGTAGTGGTTGGGACAGAAAAGGGAGCGCAAAATATTCACTAACATGTTTTGACAAATGAAGTCATGATTGTCTAGCTTAATAATACTGTTGACTGCTCCTTGTACAAAATCTAGGGCACTTGTTAGTCCTCTTAGTTTGGAGAGAATGACTTTTCAGATAGGATTTACAAAATACACCTCTATCCCGATATAACGCGACCCGATATAACATGAATTCGGGTAAAGCAGCGCTCCGGGGGGGGGCGGGGCTGCGCACTCTGGTGGATCAAAGCAAGTTTGATATAACATGGTTTCACCTATAACGTGGTAAGATTTTTTGGCTCCCGAGGACAGCATTATATCGGGGTGGAGATGTAAATCTCCCCCTCCCATTAGACTGTAAGCTCTTTTGGGCAGGAACTGTGTTTTCTAACGTGTCTATAAAATGCATACCTTCGTGTTAATGCCACTAAATAAAATAATTATTACTAATAATCATTATTCTGGATTACAATGCCTTTTCATTGGTAAAGTCAGATAAAGTCAAATACCAAAACAATCTCATATGCAAAACAACTGCATCTTCCAAAATATACAATATTATGAGCAGCAAAACAATCAGAATCAAAGAAGATTATGGTTGAAAGAGACCTCAGGTGGTCATCTAGTCCAACCCCCTGCTCACAACAGGACCAACCCCAACTAAATCTAAATGCTATTCGTTTATTATGTTCAACCATGAGCTGTTGCTATTAGCAAAGCATTAAGTAGGGGTTCTCTTCATTTGGTTCTGAATATCTTTATCCAAACCTGAGTCCCCTACTAAACTTTTCAAAAACATCACACCACATCTTCTTAAGATCCAGTAGGTGAATAACCGACAAACAGAATTTTATTTCCATTTGATGTGTTCAGATTTGTCATAGTATGCTGTTCAACTCTGTCGCCACTCAAGCACATCTGTTCAGGGACTCTGTCTCTTTACCTGTTCCTTAAAGCATAAAGGATGCATTTGGATATTACATAAATAAATTTATAAATAAACAGTTGTAATACTTTGCTCTCATTTTGGTTGCTGGGCTTAGTGTGTGGGTGCTAGGGGGTTCATGTTGGTGGCCTGTGAGACACAGGAGGTCAAACTAGGTGACCTGGTGATCCCTTCTGTCCTTAAACTCTGACTGTAAATACAAAATATGTCCAGCAAGCAGTAACAGCAAGTTCCAGAACTAACATAAATGAAAGTACCCTGCCTCCATTCCCTGAAGCTTAGCTCAAATGCAAGACAAAGTCTCCAAACCAGGGAGGCGCCATATCACTCAGTGGCAAGGTCCAAAAGTGAGCCCTCAGAGCTGCAGGCACTGGGGAGAACATGCTAGGTTTGCTTCTTGATGGTACCATGCAAGATACTGGACAAACTGAAGCAGGCTGCAGTACCAGCGATTGAACCACACTCAAAGGCTGTGACACCAGCACCAGATGAGTGAACTCCTGCACCACCAGGAAATCTGGCACTGAAAGGCACAAAGATCTTGCACCGTTGCATACGCCTCCATTGTCATTGGTACCAAGAGGGTCCCCTGATGCTGCTGTTGTTGCATCAAAGGGTGCAGTACCAGGGGCTGAGATGATACCCCAGCAGCAGTCTGTCTCAACGGCACCAGCCTGGGTGCTGGAGTTGACGAGCCAGCATGAGGTGATATCAGCTCTGCGGAGCACCTCCTCTCCGAGGAGCCGTTATCCCATTTTCCCGCATGCTTGCTGGTTGACAGTGCCGAAGAGCTCAATCATTTGGATGAGTCCTTGGAACCCCTTTGCCGGTGTTTCTTTTTTGGCACCAGGGAAGCAGAGACACGCCATGAATTGGCAATGACTGGAGCAGTACTCCTAACCGAAGTTGATGAACTCAATACCCATTCCAAGCGGGAAGGCTCTGAAGACAGACGCAGGGTGCCATGACAAGGTGATGAAGTCTCATCTCTATCCTTTATTGTTCTGGATTAAAAGTCCCTGCAGATCTGGTGCCTGTCACAGACACAACCCTCGCTGAGGCACGTTAAACACCACGAATGACAGTCAGTCATCGGCTGGGATTTTCTGCAGTCACTGCAAGACGTAAAGCCTGGAGACCAAAGCATTCCCTGGTACCAGGTGTCAGTACCCAGAACAACTAGGAACTGACTGAACTACCAACCATATTAACTAAATTATGCAAGATCAGAAAAATACAAAATAAATACTAGGGCTGTCAATTAATTGCAGTTAATGCATGCAATTAATGCAAAACAAATTAACTAGATTAAAAAAGTCACGAGTAATCGCAGTTTTAATCACACTGTTAAACAACAACAGAATACCAATTTAAATGTATTATAAATATTTTTGGACATTTTTCTACATTTTCAAAAATACTGATTTCTATTACAACACAGAATACGAAATGTACAGTGCTCACTTTATATTTTTTTTTTAATACAAATATTTGCACTATAAAAAGATAAACAAAAGAAATAGTATTTTTCTTTAAGGTTATGAAGCCTGTTGTCCCTTTTCTCTGAAAACAATTAGGGACCTTTGAAAGCAAAGTCCTGGATAGTCTGTTGGACTCTAGGGGTTGCCCAGATGACAACAACCACGAACACCTTCTCATAGTAACAGCTGATGCCATGGTTCAAGCAGCTGAATCTGCATTGTCCAAACTGTTCTGGAAAACAGTCCTACTGACCAGCTTACTATCTACCACCATGACTGCAAACTCCTACCTACAGTTCTCTGGTAACTTGTCTTGAAATTTTATAGCACTCCCCAAGAGAGTGAAGTCACGACGACTCAGGAGTGCTTGTTGGTTTGCATTTCTGAGTTGCGGACTTCCTGAGGAATAAAGTTTGTGCCTCTTTGTCCAGCATGTTGTCCTTGTCTCTCCCACTCATTGGCAGCTGCCACCACAAGAGAACCAGGGTGGGTGGGAGTGGGAGCAGAAATGTTCAAATCCCTGCAAGGGGACGAAGTATCTCCTCTCAGTTTGTTTTGCGATGGAAGGCAAAAAGGTGGGTGTCTACCAAAGAGCCTTAACTGGCTCCATAATGGCTCCATAAAATCAGAAAAGCTACCCTGGCTGGGGTTGCCAATACCAGAATATCTACCAATTTGTGAGCACTTTCATTCACCTCCTCAGTCTCAGTGTCAAGTACAGAAGCCACCCTCCTCACAAGATCTTGATAAGCCCTGTGGTCCTCTGGTGGAGGGTCAGTTGTTGGCTCATAATAGCCTCATCTGGTGATGAGGTATAGGAAACAGCATGCATCTAGGGTGGTGGCTGATATTTGACTTGCGGTGAAGAAGCTGCCTGGGTGACTTCTAGCTGCTCGGTACCAGTGAACGATGCACTCGGTGCCAATGTTTTTGGTGTGCTCTCCATGACAGTGAGCAATACAGCAGGGGGGAGCGGGGTCCTAACTGGAGGGAGAATGCCCCCATCGCATCCAGAACAGCCAGTGATATGCACCTGGAACCCATCCTTGCCTGGGCCATTGATCTTTAGAGGGAGGTTGCTGCATAGCACATGGTCCCAAAGTCTCTGATGAGAGGGTATGTTACCCATCCTGGATGGGATACAGAAGACATCTCCTCCAAGACCAAAGAAGAGTGGGATACTTCTGACAATGGAGTGGCAAATGCAGATGGGTCTGGTGAGAGGTAGCCCAAGCCCAGGGATGGTGGAACCAGAAAAATCACTGGAGGTTTTCCTCTCGAGAGCGCAGGCTTTTGCATAAGCTTGGGTAGCAGTACCGCAGGATCTTGACATAGTGAGGCATGAGAAGGAGGCACTGGTACCATCCTTGGGCGTTCTACTGCTGGTGATACCAGTATGGAGAGACTAAGCAGGTCCCTTGTGGCTGCATAGCATAGCATAGCAAATTAAGGGGATACAGCTATTCAACGGTCCAGATTATATCCCGGAAAATGTCACACTGGGGTTCAATGAATGTTGCCTGCAAGACAAGGTTAAGACTCACAGTCTCGAGGAGTTTGCTGGTGAGGTGGATAGACTGGTGTGGCAGGAAGCAAGCTCTCTTCTTGAGGGAGAGATAACAGCGTCCTATAGTTCTGCACTCCCCGAGAGAGAATCACGTAAGCCCCATGCCATGCTTACTTCTCAGAAACATCATATTATAGGTATGATAAAGACATGTACCGATCTAAGCTTGAGTAATGTGGGACCCAAATTCCAGGGGCAGTTTTGTGTTTAATCAACCTGACTCTTGAGCTCACCAGTGAAGAGTGGCACAAGGCTAGCAACCCTGATGTGGATGGGGACTAGGTACAGGAGTCCAGGGATTCCCAGAATATAAGGGTAAGTCCGACAGCCAGGCCCTGAAGCTTTGAGAGTCAGGGTTGTGTAGAACTGAAGGGAACAGGATAACTGCTCTCTGATTTATCCTGAATTAGTACAAGACTCTCAAAGTGACAGAGGAAGGATGATACCTCAGTTCACCCCACCCAATTGCCTTTACTGCTATAAGACAGCAACAAAAAGAGTCCTGTGGCACCTTATAGACTAACAGATGTATTGGAGCATAAGCTAACATGACTGAATACTCACTTTGTCTGACGAAGTGGGTATTCACCCACGAAAGCTTATGCTCCAATACATCTGTTAGTCTATAAGGTGCCACAGGACTCTTTGTTGCTTTTTACAGATTCAGACTAACACGACTACCCCTCTGATACTTGCTGTAAGACAGTAACTCTGTAGTTAAATCAGGAAAGCAAAAAGGGAAGGCTCCTAAGTACAGCCAGAACATGGGGAAATGGAGCTCAGAGATAGGAGCAGATCACACTAGGGCAGATGTTGTAACAGCACCCTAGGAATAAAAGACACAACTGAAGGAGAACATCCCACCATCAGTCTTGGCTATTGACTGGTTCTCTCCTTCAGGGATTCTATCTACTTGTGAGCGCTACCTACATGGTATCTGACCCACCCCCATCACTACAGTAATATGGTAATATCCAAGCAGGCTAAATGATTACACTGCATAGACAACTTCTCCCGTATAAGGACAAGCACCTTCTATCCCTCATCTTCACTTCACTAATCTCTTATTCTCTTTCATTTACTTTCTTCATTCTTCTATTTGCCAGAACACACCACTTCGGAGAGGCAGACTGGACAGAATAGATGCACAAAAGTTCTAGGCTGAGAAGAAAAAGAAAAAGGAGGAGGGAGGACAAAGTTAGTCCTAAAAAGGGCTAAAAAAAATGACTACTTTGTGTACTGCTTTCTGGCAGCTAGAGTCATTCAGCATATAAGTGTAATGCTGTCTACAAAATGGAAAAAAGGAAAAGGGAGCACAATGCAGATCTTGCTGAGTAACTAACAATGAAATTCACCCTCTCTGTACAGAAGGTGTGCAGCATAAGGTGCATGCCCCATATAAACCCTATTCTAAGAGCTTAAGTGGTACTTTACGTCATGCATAGACTCTGTACTGGGGGGTGAATTTCACCGTATGTGGATAAAATTCTTGTTCAGTTATTCTGAAGTTTTCCTCCTTAAAACTCTTCTTTTTTAGTTTATGAAAGTTTTGAGATGGTATCCACAATGCATACACGTGAAATATTTCTGACTGCAGATCCTGAAAGTTGCATCATTTACTGGCCACTGGTCCCCACTGTACTCTCTAAATTACTCAAACAGGACATTTTTCTGGAAGTTGATGAATTCCTTTCAAATAACTGACACCAAACTCTAGGAAACTGTACTCTAAGAGCTAACCAATACGAAGATTATAACCAGCATGCTTTTTGACTGTTGAAAGTACTAAAGAGGTTTTCAAATGCGCCAATGGGAATTAGGCACCCAACTCCCACTGATTTTCAATTAAAATTCTGTGCCTAACTGCCCTTTGTGCCTCAGAAAATCTCCTGCTAGATGTTATTCACCCTTTTGATAGAAATCACACAGAAATAAAGGGTCATCTAGTCTTACAATATTATAATTAGAATATGCCTCTGTAATAGAGCTGTTTCCTTATTCACTGTTGTATTTAAAAGCCTCTCCTGAAGAGTAATAACAAATCTGGAGTACTTCACGCAAGAGAATCACCTCATTACTTATGTGGGAAAAAACTATCCTGAAAACTAGTTCCATAATTCTCTAAGCAGTCAAAACTGATGTTTAGCAGTTTGCAGGAGCTCTTCATAACTCAAAGGAATGTTTCCTTTGTCTAAGCCTGCTTCCATTAGATCTATAAACTTCTTAGACTGAAAGTTGTATCTCACAGCACACATCATGCTCACTGACTCATTAGTAGATGCTCATTGACCTAAATTCTCTCAGCAACTTTAAGTTGTCTGTCAGTGTGGCAGAAGCATTTATTTTATCTGCTTCATGTAGAATTGCAGAAAATAACAATCTGATACCGCTGCATAAAATGCATTCCCTTTCCAGAAATTAACTTTATGGATTATTTTACTGACATCTTTAATGTTTATTTTTAATATGACTGAAGTTGTAGTTGGCCCAATATTTCTATATGTAACATGTTACTAACAATGAGCAGAGCCCCAGGAAACAAGTAGCTACTAGAAAGGGAGTCCCCATATTAGATAGTCAAGGGAGTATAGGTGACCGGCATCACTTCTTTCAACGAAGTAAAACAGAAGACAAGTTTCTTAGTACAATATCACCAATTACCTCAACACTATGCATTTTCTTTGTAGTGTAACTCTAGGATATCAGGAAATCTTTAAACTTTCCATTCAGGTGCTTTCTTTGTTCATACATTCAGGTCAGGCCTGTTATGTCAAGAGTCACCTATTACATTAATCCTTTTCCTTCCCATTCTGTAATTATACTCAATTTGGAACTTGCAGCTAGTGCAGAATGTGGCAGCCCACTTGTTAAGCAAGGTCTAACACTGAGAGTACATTGCACCTGTACTACTGAATGATTTCCAGGTGAAATTTAAGGTGTTTAAAGTCCTAAGAGGTTTGGGTCCACACTATCTGAGAGAACATCTGCCTTTTTGTGTGTTATTGCAGCAGTGGAAATCATCGAAGGCACTTGAGCCAACACCGTCCATGGCAATACAACACTTTCAAGAATTATAGGTCCTTGACTTTAGAACTCACTCTGCTCCTTTGTTTAGGAGTACTCATATTTGGTGATCTTCTGCACACAACAAGATGGACCTACCTGTTCAACAGGCTCTTTTCAGGTAAATCTGTGGGATGGACTGGAGTGCTGTGACTAAGATGCTGCTTGAGGGATTTGGCATGTTGGTATGGGAGATGATATTTAGAGTTGGGGAGATATCATAAGGCTTTTTTTTTCTTATCAGATCTACAAGGCTTGCTGAGTGTTCCGTTGTTAATATTTTGTATATTTTTTTGGATGGAGGAAAAAGGGGGGCTTTGTAGGAGCAAACCAAATCCAAATAAGCCAAAAATCCAAATATGTTATTCTACACCATGTATATTTTATAAGCGTAAGCAGTTTAGAATCAACCCAATATTAGAAAAATGTTAGAGATTGACAAGCCCAAATATCATCTCTTCTAAAATTCAGATTTTAAAAATTCTCTGTAATGCATAAAAAAAGACGGTTACTCACCGTTGTAACTGTTGTTCTTCGAGATGTGTTGCTCATATCCATTCCATTAGGTGTGCGCGCGCCGCGTGCACGATCGTCGGAAGATTTTTACCCTAGCAACACCGGCGGGTCGGCTGTGGAGCCCCCTAGAGTGGCGCCTTCATGGCGCTGAATATATACCCCAGCCGACCCGGCGCCCCCTCAGTTCCTTCTTGCCGGCTACTCCGACAGTGGGGACGGAGGGCGGGTTTGGAATGGATATGAGCAACACATCTCGAAGAACAACAGTTACAACGGTGAGTAACCGTCTTTTCTTCTTCGAGTGCTTGCTCATATCCATTCCATTAGGTGACTCCCAAGCCCAACTTAGGTGGTGGGGTCGGAGTGAGACATTGCTGTGTGCAAAACCGCTGATCCAAAGGCAGCATCGTCCCTGGACTGCTGCACTAGTGCATAGTGTTCTGTAAACGTGTGGACTGACGACCAAACCGCAGCTCCACAAATGTCCTGGATCGGAACTTGCGCCAGGAAAGCCGTCGAGGACGCTTGGGCCCTCGTGGAGTGAGCGGTGAGGTGCGGTGCTGAGACACCTGCCAGGTCATAGCAAGTCCGGATGCAAGACGTAATCCAGGAGGATAGGCGTTGTGAGGAGACCGGTGAGCCTTTCATTCGGTCAGCCACTGCAACGAAGAGTTGCGTCGTCTTTCTAAAGGGCCTTGTGCGGTCAATGTAGAAGGCCAGGGCCCTGCGTACGTCCAGGGAATGCAAACGTTGATCCTGGCGAGAAGCATGTGGTTTAGGGTGAAAAACCGGGAGAAATATATCCTGGTTGATATGAAATGGAGAAACCACCTTAGGGAGAAAGGCAGGATGTGGGCGGAGCTGCACTTTATCCTTATGGAAAACTGTGTAAGGGGGCTCGGATGTAAGCGCCCTGAGTTCAGAAACGCGCCTTGCTGAGGTGATGGCTACGAGGAAGGCTGTCTTCCAGGACAGGTACAGAAGTGAACAGGTGGCCAGTGGCTCGAATGGAGGACCTGTGAGCTTGGAGAGAACCAGGTTGAGGTCCCACGTCGGAACGGGCTGACGTTGTTGTGGGTACATCCGGTCTAAGCCCTTGAGGAATCTAACGACCATCGGGTTAGAGAATACCGAGGACGCGAGTTCCCCTGGATGGAAGGCCGATATAGCGGCCAGGTGAACTCTAATTGAAGATATCGCCAACCCTTGCTGTTTTAGGGAGAGGAGATATTCCAAAATGAGAGGGATAGGTGCGTGCAATGGGGACGTGGCTCGTTGTTCGCACCAACAGGAGAACCGCTTCCACTTGGCCAAGTATGTGGTCCGTGTTGAGGGCTTCCTACTGCTCAGCAGAATCTGTTGGACAGAGTGAGAACACTGTTGCTCTGCCTGGGTGAACCATGGAGCAGCCACGCCGTGAGGTGGAGTGATTGCAGGTCGGGGTGACGCAGCCGGCCGTGGTTCTGCGTGATGAGATCCGGATACAACGGAAGCGGGATCGGTGTCTGAACCGAGAGTTCCAACAGCGTGGTGTACCAATGTTGTCTCGGCCACGCTGGAGCGATCAGAATCACCTGTGCCTGGTCTCTGCGCAATTTGAGCAGTACCTTGTGGACCAGAGGAAACGGAGGGAAGGCATAAAACAGGTGGTCTTTCCAGGGAAGGAGAAACGCATCCGAGAGGGAGCCCGGAGCTCGACCTTGCAGGGAGCAGAACACGTGGCACTTCCTGTTGTCTTGAGATGCAAACAGGTCTATCTGGGGAAACCCCCACTTCTGGAAGACGGAATGTATGATGTCCGGACGGATAGACCACTCGTGCGTTTGAAAGGACCTGCTGAGCCGGTCCGCTAAAGTGTTCTGGACTCCAGGGAGGAACGATGCCGTGAGATGGATTGAGTGGGCGATGCAGAAGTCCCACAGGCGAATGGCCTCTTGGCATAGAATTGACGAACGTGCTCCTCCTTGCTTGTTGATGTAAAACATGGCCGTGGTGTTGTCGGTGAGAACTAACACACAGCGGCCACGTAGGAGATTGAGAAATGCCTGGCACGCCAGGCGCACCGCCATCAGTTCCCGAACATTGATGTGTAGGGCTAGCTGAGGTGCAGTCCACAGGCCCTGGGTATGGTGCTCGTTGAGATGGGCGCCCCAACCCAGAGATGAAGCGTCTGTGACCAGGTGCAGAGAGGGTTGTGGGGCGTGAAACGGCATCCCCTCGCAAACCACATTGTGATCTAGCCACCATGTGAGGGAGGTCAGGACCGAGTTCAGGATTGTGACCACCATATTCAGGCTGTCCCGATGTGGGCGGTATATTGATGACACCCAGGTCTGGAGTGGGCGAAGCCGAAGTCTGGCATGCCTGGTTACGTACGTGCATGAAGCCATGTGACCCAGGAGGGTAAGGCACGACCTCACCGTGGTAGTTGGGAAGGCCTTGAGTCCCTGGATGAGGCTCGTGATGGTGCAAAAGCGATTGTCTGGCAGGATGGCTTGTGCGCGTCTGGAGTCTAGAACCGCACCGATGAATTCTATTCTCTGGGTAGGTTCTAGAGTGGATTTGTCCTTGTTGAGTAGGATACCCAACTTGTTGAATGTGCGCACTATTATGTGGACGTGATCGCGAACTTGTTCCTTGGTGCGACCGCGTACCAGCCAGTCGTCTAGGTACGGGAACACCTGTATCCCTTGCCGACGAAGGTACGCTGCCACGACAGCCATACATTTCGTGAAGACCCGTGGGGCCGAAGATAGTCCGAAGGGAAGGACTGCAAATTGGTAGTGCACCCTGTTTACCACGAATCGGAGGAAGCGTCTGTGAGGCGGGTAAATAGCAATGTGAAAGTATGCGTCTTTCATGTCGAGGGCGGCAAACCAGTCTCCAGGATCGAGGGAAGGGATAATGGCCCCCAGAGAGACCATGCGGAACTTCAACTTTACTACGAATTTGTTGAGTCCGCGCAAGTCCAAGATGGGTCGCAGACCTCCTTTGGACTTGGGGATGAGGAAATAACGGGAATAGAATCCCCTGCCCCTTAAATCCACCGGAACCTCCTCTATGGCCCCCATGGCGAGGAGCGTAGAGACTTCCTGTATAAGAAGTTGCTCGTGAGAAGGGTCCCTGAAGAGGGACGGGGAAGGGGGGGAGGAGGGGGGGATAGAAGAAAACTGGATAGCGTATCCCCTCTCCACCGTGCGGAGGACCCAACGGTCCGAAGTTATAAGGGACCAAGCACGGTGGAAGTGGGAGAGGCGATCCCGAAAGGAGGGGGGCTGGATCCTGGGGGATGACTGGGGCGCCGTCCTCGACCGCACCTTCAAAAGTTCTGCCTGGGGCCTGAAGGTGGTCGAGGTGGCCCCTGGTTCTGGCCAGGTTGAGGGCCGGTCCACCTTCTTCTACCACCTCGCCCTCGCCTTCGGGCCGAGTCCTGTCTCTGACGAGGCGGGGGGGGGTAGAAGCGCTGAGGCTGCGGCCTAAACGGCCTGCGCTGGGGGCCCACAACATGCATCCCCAGGGAGCGCATGATTGTTCTCGAGTCCTTGAGGCTCTGCAGGCGAGAGTCCGTCTTATCCGAGAACAATCCATGACCCTCAAAAGGCAGATCTTGTAGGGTTTGCTGCAGCTCCGGAGGCAAACCCGAAACCTGAAGCCAGGAGATCCTGCGCATAGCGATACCCGAAGCCAGGGTCCTCGCCGCTGAGTCTGCAATGTCCAAGGAGGCCTGCAAGGAGGTCCGAGCCACCTTCTTGCCCTCCTCTACCATGGCTCCAAACTCTTCCCTGGACTCTTGGGGAATCAACTCCTTAAACTTCCCCATAGAGTTCCAGGAGTTGAAATTGTAGCGGCTCAGTAGCGCCTGTTGGTTCGCCGCTCTAAGTTGTAGCCCTCCGGCTGAGTAAACCTTACGGCCAAACAGGTCGAGTCGCTTAGCCTCTTTTGATTTAGGCGCTGCAGCCTGCTGGCCGTGGCGCTCTCGTGCATTCACTGATTCCACCACCAGTGAACACGGTTGGGGGTGGGTATACAAGTACCCATAGTCCTTAGAGGGGACAAAGTATTTTCTTTCCACCCCTCTCGCTGTGGGTGGAATGGAGGCAGGAGTTTGCCATATCGTATCCGCATTCGATTGTATCGTGCGGATCAGAGGTAACGCCACCCTCGATGGGGCATCTGCTCCAAGGATGTTCACGATCGGGTCGTGCACCTCCACTATCTCCTCCGCCTGCAGGTCCATATTACGGGCCATCCTACGCAGGAGATCCTGGTGAGCCCGAAGATCTATCGGAGGGGGACCCGTACATGAAGTGCCCGCCACTGCCTCGTCCGGAGAGGAGGAAGAGGATGCCTCCGGTGGTACCGGATCCAAGGGGGGGTCCTGATCCCCTTGCTCTTGGGCCGGGGCATCACCTGCACTTGGGTCCCTGGTGTCGGGTGGCGTGGACACCGAAGCCTCCATGCCTCCTGGCGGAGGCCGAGAGATGGTGGATTCTGGGGCCCTTCTGACCGAGTGACCCGAGCGAGAGGTCGATGGTATTGGAGCCCCTTGCTCTTGGTGGTACGCCCACGGGGTCCAAAACGACCAGTGAGAAGGTCCATGAGAGTGGTCCTCTGCCATCTCTTGCCAGTGGCCGAAATTTTGTTCCTCGGCGTGCCCTTGAGGGGGGTATGCCGATCTCGACAGGTCCTCCGAGGACCGAGACACCGATCTAGACGGCCATGGCGGTGCCGAGAGAGATGAAACCATCCCGGTGGGCTGCGGTGCCGCACGGTGCCGGTCCGGAGATGATCTATCTCTGTGCGGTGCCGGCGATCGGTGCCGGGATCGCGACCGGTGCCGATGACCTCGTCGGTGCCGGGAGTCGGATCTGGACCTCGACGAGGACCTGGAGTATGCCCGGTGCCGGGAGCGACCCCTCGACGTCGAGCGTCGACCGTAGCGGTGCCGAGAGCTACGTCTCGACGTTGATCGGTGCCGACGATCATATCGGTGCCGAGACGAAGAGCGGTGCCGCGACGAAGATCTTGGCCGCGAGTACGACCGGTGCCGAGACGGTATTCGGTGCCGGGACTGCGAGCGGCGTGGGGACCTGCTTCGGGACCTGGATCGGTGCCGAGGTTCCAGCCCTTGTGATGGCGGGCGCATCAAGGCAGGTTTCCCCCTCGACTGGACCGTGCGAGTCAACGGTGCAGTCGGTGCCGGTGGTTGAGGCGGTGCCGGCTCCGTGAGAGCTATTAAGTCTCTCGCCGCCGCGAAGGTCTCTGGGGTCGACGGGAGGCACTGTATCACCGCCGGCCTGGGGGGAGACGCTATCTGCACCGGACTCAACGGCCCACTTGTCTGTCTGGTGTGACTCTCCCAGGGACAAATTTAAAACTACTTAACTAACTTACAACAAACTCTAAGACTATAACTATAACTACAACTATGATACAACAAGATAAGCTAGGGAAAGTGGAGAACAGCTAAGCAGCGCTCCACAGTTCCAACGACCGTCAGGGGCGGTAAGAAGGAACTGAGGGGGCGCCGGGTCGGCTGGGGTATATATTCAGCGCCATGAAGGCGCCACTCTAGGGGGCTCCACAGCCGACCCGCCGGTGTTGCTAGGGTAAAAATCTTCCGACGATCGTGCACGCGGCGCGCGCACACCTAATGGAATGGATATGAGCAAGCACTCGAAGAAGAATTCTAAGTTTTCAAAAAAAGGTCTGCAATAATGAAAAGGACATTTGTCAGCTGCAAAATCTACCAACTAAACCTAAGTATTCTGTGTGCTTTGGTTTATTGCCACGCCCACTATTGCTGTCCACCTGCCCACATTATTTTTACAAGACAGTGAGGTAGTGAAACTAGATTTTTGTAAGAGAACAAAGCTATTTCGTGGCATGTAGGAAGCTCCAGGAGGAAGGGGGAGGAGCAGGGATGGGGCACGCTCCGGGGAAGAGGCGGGGAAGAGGCAGGATGGGGTGGAGCAGGGGCAGGAAGAGGCGGGGCAGGGGTGGGGACTTGGGGGAAAAGGTGGAATGGGGGCGGGACCTGGAGTGGAGGTTGAGCATCCCCCAATTAGAGGGGAAGTCAGTGCCTATGCATTTAATGTCTTTCCCATAAATTTATTACATGGTAGTTTACCCACCAATATGGTACCACCCACTAAACTCCCTGGATTTGTCAATGTGTTTTAAATTTTTAAATAGGTGACCAGATTCAGACTCAAAAAGCTCATAAACATTTGGATACATTAAATACACATGTGCTTCAAAAGCTAAAGAGAAAGTGCGTGAAATATTTTTGTAGGAAAATAAAATATCGGCGAGGCTCATGGTCATAAAAAAAATCTTTAAAATGCAGCAGCAGACTTTTGTCCACAAAACCAAACAGAAGTAAAGTTGAGATAAGATGTCTGGGCTTTATTAACAAACTTTTTCATTTCCCATGACAGTATCAGTTTCTGCAGCTTGTTTGTTTTTAATTACATTTGGCTGTAGTACAAGCCAATTTAAATATTGTTAGTACTGACTACAAGCGTATTCTTTCCTATTTCTAATGATTTTTATTGAATATCACTTGATGTTTTGTTAGTGTTAATTAGGAACTCAACTGTAGAACATCATGTTTACAAAGACCAGGTTTATCCCAGAAGCAGGTGCACTAATTTTGTAGAAGGGAAGTTGCCAGCTAGAATTTACAAAATGGCAGATGGTTAAGGTCCTACTTCATTCACAATATTGCGGAAATTGTAGATCCTGCAATATTAGTCTTCAACCACAATTCTGATTTTAATTAGCTTACTTTTCACACTTCACAATTTTGCATACATTTTGAGTATGCAATTAGTACTGCACTAACATTCAATGCCTGTAAAATGTAAAAGGCTAAAGTGACTGGACTTGATTTCTACAGTAATTGTATTAAGACTTTTAGTCTTCTGAATTTTAATATTGTACTTTTTTTTAATTAACATCATATAGTTGCAGCAAAATGTCTGACTATCAAAAAAATTAGCAAGCATGACATAATACTTGAGTGTTTACTCTGGCTTTTCCAAATTACTGCTATTAATAAAGGTCCATTATTACTTTTCCGCAATTTTCCATGTCTTGTCTGCAACTCAGCCACAATTATTTGAAGATCATCCCGCGATTCAAGTAGGGTCTTACAGATGGCACATTTTTATCATTATTTTGATTTTCTGAGATTTATATAAAATAACTTACCTCGGGTTGTAAAGTATCTTTTCCAAATTAAATTCTTTGAGGTACATAATTACTGCTGCCAAAGAGCAAATCACAGGCTTATCCAAGTTTAGGATTATAGACAGTTGTTGAGAACCTGCAAAAATATGATTTCCTTTGTTAAATGATTGCCACTAAAAATTGAGACATGATTATCTATTTTTCAATTCAGTCAAGTACAAATAGAAGATTTTATTGTGAAAGCGTTAAAAATATTGTTTATAAAACAACAAAAATGAACTTTCAAAATAACATTTACAAACTGGGACAGAGCAGTTTATGAATTTGTGTGTTGTTCCAATGCAAATGGGGATATAAAATACTGGACTTTGCACTCAGTTCCCCCCACTCTCCCCTAGAAATTGCTGATCATCAGTCCAGATGATTTATAAATTTACAGACTAAGGCCTTGATCCTGCAATCTGATACATGAAGGTGGCACTGGCTCTGCACGGGTGCACATGATTGCCCATGCAGATCAGGACCTGTTTTGTAAAGTTGCTTTATGAAAGTAGAATTTTGCTTTTACCTATTACTCTCTACTATAACCTCCACCCCAATACCAACAGTATCAAATTTTGCAATAAAATACAGCTCAACATAAAAAGGACTTTTACCAGACTTTACTGCAGAGAAACTGAAACAAGCATAAGCGTGCTTTTTAAACGGTTTCTTATTAGCAGAGTGTTAATTAAGAAACATTTTCATAGGTTTTTGCCAAATTTTCTTCACTTTTTACACAATGTGCGAATTTAAGTTTTCAAAGTAAGTATCTTCAGATTGGGAAAAAATATTAAGAATTCTTTACTACTAGCCTACTGCTCACTTCTCCAGATCACATCATCATTCTTGAAATTTGTGAAATTCCACATCTACTCTCATTCTTCTCCAATTTAGTCAGAGACATAATAGAGGTAACTTCTCAGAAATATCTACAGTACTACATAGTCTTTACATTTCTGCCTTTTTCCAGCTACTGTACTTGTTTCGCAACTATGTACCAGTTCAGAGGGTAGTTATTAATAAATATTTGTATTAGTCAGACCTAGCGGTCCAAGCTCCATTGTACTAGCCTGTATTTGTCTATATAGCAACTAACCAGCACTATAAATTTCAAAGACTTTCTGAATGAAGTACCTGTGGTATCAAGCATTCCTCTTGCATAAAAATCAGTAATCAGCTGGAAAGCATGGCTGTATTCAAAATAAATACTTTCCATCCTTTCTATTCGAATTCTGTCATCTTGTAAACTGGAATGAAAAAAATAATGCTCATTAGTTTTCAATTCTTAATCTCCTTTTACGAACTAAAGAAGGCTCAGACTTCAACTCAATATTTTTTTCCTCTTTCCTCTCTTTTTATTACTAAGAAGCCAGGGGATAGTAAATGAAGACATCAGTTACGGCATCTAATCTAAGAGGGATTCTAAAACAATTTTAACTTTTTTTTTTAAAATTAAAAACCTGCCTTCTCTCCATAAAACACTCTGTATGACTAAAGTTATACTCCCAAAAGTGATTACCTAAAAATGGCACCTTCCTACTCACCGGGCTGTAGTCCACGAAAGCTTATGCTCTAATAAATTTGTTAGTCTCTAAGGTGCCACAAGTACTCCTGTTCTTCTTTTTGCGGATACAGACTAACACGGCTGCTACTCTGAAACCTCACCAGATCAGTTTCCTGAGTGTTTTCAGAACTATATCTTCTGATTTTAATGATGAAACCAATTTTTACAACTCAGAATTGTAAAAACTCTCACAGTCAACACAGTTAAGAGGGAAGGAGCTGATATCTTCCTGGGTAAGGGCTTCTCTACACATGAAACTTCATGTGGAATAAGGTAGGGTGTGAATTTCAAGCAGATTACTATTCCTGACTAACTACATTTGTCAACGCTCTTATTTCAGAATAAGAATCCCTTATTCTGAATTAGCTTAATCCACAATTAAACTACTGGTAATTTGGAATAAACCATCCTTATTCTGGAATAAGAGCATCCACACAAAATCAGGAATAGTTCATCGGGAATGGCTGTTGTGGAATAACTCCTTGTGACACGGTGTACAAATCCTACACCAGGCAAGAAGGGGTTAAAGAGCAGTTTTAGGTTTAGGCAGCCCTGCCACACCTGCAAGGCCTATCAGTCTTGGAGAAGGAGCCTTAAAAAGGGAGAAGCCCATTTCAGTGGGACCCATCCCTGGGAGATGGACAGATCTCCCCCCATAGTTCCCAGGAAGGAGCACTGTGGAGAATGAAGCTGGCAGAGACTTCCTACATGATAGACCTGAGGACATTGAGCTGGCCTACAGCTCACTGGGTATCTCCCAAAAGGAGGGAAGCCACTCTCCCCCAACATATTTCTGTCTTGTCCACCTGTTCATTTCTGACTGACAACTATCTGGGGAAGGGAGCATCATCTTTATTTGTCTGCACCACACCCAACACAATGGGATCTTGATACTTCAGTGGAGTTTCTAGATGTTACAGTACTATACAATATATACAAAAGGAATGGAATGTTTTTCAGACTGATAGGAGGGCCCTTTTTTGTGTATGGGTCCCATATATTAAAAGATGGAGAGGTTACTCATCTTGTCCAGCAACTGGAGTTCTGCAAGATGTCTCTCTCTGTGGGGGCTCCACTTCAGGCATGCCTGCACCACTGATCAGAGATTTTTGGTGTTGGTGCCCATTCAGCCCCATGCATGTGCCCCACACATCCTCATGTCCGTGTTAAGACTATGTTGGGCTGCATGGGCGAACCACTCTCAGTTCCTTCCCCACCACAAAATCCTACCAAGAGAGACTCCAAAGCAGAAGGGAAGGAGTGCAGATAGTAGAGCACCCACAGGGACATACATCTCAAATAACTCCATTTACTGCACTTCTTTGAGCAGTGTCCCTGTGGGTACTCTACTTCAGGTGACTCCCAAGCAGTACCCCTTTAAAAAAGGGGGAAGGGATTGGAGCACAGTCCAATATAGGAGAGAGAACTGAGTTGTCTACAGCAGCATCTGATCGTGCTGCAGGTGCCAAGGCATAATGATTAGAAAAGGTATGAACAGAGGACCAAGCTGCCATTCTACAGGTGTCTGCAATTGATACATGCTTAAGTAAGGCTATAGATATAAATACGAATCTGCTATCACTCTTGAAGGGGGTGGACATGATTTCTGATCACTTTTTTTTTAAACCACCACCATTGACACTAGTGCAGTGAGATATTATTTTCCTTCTTGTTCCTTTAGCTTGTACCAACCTACATTTATATCTACTCTAATATAGTCATTCATTTTGCCAGTGATGACCCTAGGTCTAAGCTACCTAATTTAATATCTATGGTCACCTGAACAATTTGCAAGAAGTCCATCTTAGTATTAAATTCTCCAACATGCACTGAATGCTACCTGGAGCACAGAAGAGTGCAGGCCTTTGAGGCAGTCTTGCAAGAGAGCAGGTCTTTAAATCCTACCCACCCAGAGGCAAGACTAAAGAAATCTTTTTAAAATGGGATTTTATTTTTAGGCTCTATTTATTGTGTCCTCACAATAGTGTCTGTTTTCAAAACAGTGAAGTTTAGGAGTGCCTGGAGAGATAATTTCTTGAAATTGAATTCGAAATAGGAGGTTTTCCTCCACATACTCATAGCCCCACCCACCCACCCTTTTGATAGTTGGCTTGCTGGTTCTGCCCCAGCATTGATTTTTTTAAAGTTTATATCTATTTTTAACAATTATTAGTGTAGTTTGCTGCAGTGAAGTGTCATTTTCTATCATGATACATCAAGTGAATTTCTCTGTCATTGATGCTGTATACAAGTTATCTCCCTCTATATAAAATTTTGGCAAATGAAAGCAACAAACAGTATACCTTGGGTAAAATTTGAAACTTGCAAAGTCACTGAGACTTAGGCTCCTATTTCACTCAGGCACTTTTGGAAAAGTTCCTCTTGTGTCAGAATAATGTTACAAAGGTGCAAGCAAAATAATCAAAGCCTTTAGAAGAAAAAAATTCCATTTATAATATAAGAAATACCTCAAAGTAGAGCACATTTAAAATCAGACAAAAACCAACTCAGATCTTTGTTAAGATCTTTAAGATATCTGGAATATGAATTCTATAGTATTATCGAACATCCGTTTGATACAGATGTAACTGCTATACTTACATAGTATGCTAACAATTTTATGTTTATTAATCCAGCAGCTACCCTCCCTAAAATTCACCAAGACACTAGAAAAACAAAATTTGCTGAAGAAATCATTGATGTTTTTATCCTCTATTCAGTGACATTATTATCCTTAGGCCATTTTTCTGATTATAGCCAAATCACTTATGATGACACTACTCCAGAAACCAATCCCAATTTAAATCAGAATTTTCAACTTCCAGTCAACTTTCATAATCATCATTCTTGTCAAAACCTCTATAAATGAGTTGCTGTTAAACACAGTTTGATATTGATAGTTTCATTTACTTCTGGATTTAAAATTGAGAAGGACCATTAGAAGAAGCCGTTACCCAAAAATAGCCAGTCAAAGAAACCGAACATTTCTAAAGAGAAAACTTTTTTTCTTTTTGTGCCACTGTATGTGTTTTGCTGTTATTCCCCCTATAGCCTGGTGTTGAGCACACACCAGATAATTATAATTTTTAACAAAGTGGAACTCTGAAGTCGTCTAAAGTAAATATCCTTTCTAGGAGGCAAATGGTGGGGAAGGTAACTAGAGTTCATTGTGGAAAGCAGTGTATTAAATTCAAGTGAACTGAAGGAAAACCTGATTCTTTCAGTATTTTTGTCTTTTGTACTGTGTTTAATATGTTTCCTTAAGCACCTAGAAGCATATGTACATTCAAAGACATTTAAGAAAATTGCATGTAGTTTTATCTGTCACTCTGTTAGAAAAAATTGTGTGTTCATTGTTATAATGGATATCTTAATTTCATAGTCCCTTCAACTATAACAGTGGCTGATGGACATATCTAAAAGTTGCCCCAGTAAAAGATACTGCCTCATCCACCTTGTCTCTAGTATCTAAAAATCAACATTTAACTCTTTACAAGAAATAAAAATGGAGACTACTGTTTTGTTTTCTACGTACAAGTGCAGCATAGCACACAGGAAAATCAGTAAAGGGCCCTATTGGTTCATTCTGAACATCAGTTCTTCTGAAAGAGAAAAAGGTAACAATTTTCTGGTGTGGGGGGTTTTGGTTTTTTTAACCAACTAAAATGCATACAGAGCAATTCCCCATGTGATACACATATTGCAGATTTAGAAAGCATAATTTGTTTCGTATAGTGTGCTTAGTGATAGACAAGGCACTAAGACACAGACGAGGCACTAAGACACAAAGTCCCTGTCTGAAAGAGATTGGTTTTCTTAATAGTTGTTAAACAGTATGTGAACAGGCCCTAGTTTACAGTATTTCCTTAAAATTCTTTACTCCTGAAGTGGTCAAATAAAATATAAAATTATGGTTTTCATTTTACCAATTAGTAAATAGCTGCTTTTGATACTTATTACTGAAAAATAGCTTTCAAGTAATGCCAATTTTTTTTTTTGTAAATTAGTGTTCTGTTTTATAGTTTCATAGAGTTTAAAGTCAGAAGAAACCATTAGATCAAGTCTGACCTCAAATAATACTTTTAATACTACCTCCTGTGCACAAAATGTCCTCCTGGTACATGAAGCCTCTACCCCTTCACTCAGTTAAACCCCTCCTATAAAAAAATGTATTCCATGACATCAAAAGAAACTAGATGACTAAATCATTTACAGTAACTCCTCACTTAAAGTCGTCCTGGTTAACGTTGTTTCATTGTTACATTGCTGATCAATTAGGGAACATGCTCGTTTAAAGTTGTGTAATGCTCCCTTCTAACGTCATTTGGCAGCCGCCTGCTTTGTCTACTGCTTGCAGGAAGAGCAGCCCGTTGCAGCTAGCTGGTGGGGGCTTGGAACCAGGGTGAACCGGCAGCCCCCTATCAGCTCCCCACTCCCCTAAGTTCCCTGTGCAGCAGCTGCCTGCAGTTCAGCGGTGTCCCTCCCCCCACTGCCATGTGTGGCTCCTGCCCTCTGCCTTGTAGCCGCTCCCCGAGACTCCTGCTTGCTGTGCAGGGGGGAGGGAAGGAAGAGAGGGACTAATGTCAGGGTGTCCCCCTCCCCCCTGCACCCTACTTACCCCATCTTCCATAAAGCAGGGCTCAGGATGGAAGGAGCTTGCAGCAGGGAAATGTGCATATCTCCCTCCATTCCTGCTGCCTTGCAGAGTGTGTGAGTTAACCTTTGAGGGCTCAGCCCATTGCTAGTTTATCATTTAGCAGTAAGGGAAATATCCCACCCTCTGACTCCTCCACCTCAACCAAGCTTCACAATCATCATCATCATCACTGTGTACCAGTATTAAATTGTTTGTTTAAAACTCTGTGTGTGTGTGTTTTCTTTTGTCTGGTGAAAACAATTTCCCTGGATCCTAACCCCCTCATTTACATTAATTCTTATGGGGAAATTGGATTCGCTTAACATCGTTTCACTTAAAGTCTCATTTTTCAGGAACATAATTACAATGTTAAGTGAGGAGTTAAATAAATAAAATAAATAAATTTAATTACTGTACTTATCTATTACATTTATCTCCTGAGTGAACTGTCATTTGTGTGTCTAAAGGGGTGGTCAAATATTGAGAAATGAGGTCTGAAGGACACTGGTAATAAAGCTCAGAGCTGATATGAGGAAAGATCGGATAATATCATTTCTGCTAACAGTCTCTCTCACAGTTCTGGACATCCTGGCTACTCCCCCATCTCTCTGCAGTTCACAGAGTCAGATCAATGTTTTGGCATGGTCTGACATGGTCTGGCCATACCCCCTCTGCTCCTGCTTGCTACCAGATAAGTTATTCTCAAGCTGTACAAACTGTATAACATATTAACAAATATTCCAGAGATAACTATATAACTATGTACATTAGACAAAGGAGGAGTCTTATGGTAACAATTCCACTTAATATCTGATGTTTGGCTCATGAGCCTTCCATGGTAAGTAGAATTATAAGAGATAAGCATTGCAAGTTTCCCCTTTGACAGTACCGAAAGGCAAACCATCTGAGGTAAATGGGACTAGCACAGTACTGAGCGCTGCAGTGACCTTGCTGTTTTCCCCATGTCTGCTGGCACTGACTGTGACAACTCAAACTGCCAGCAATACTGACACCGACAGGCTTAAGAGATCTCTGGCTATTCGAAATGCCTCTGGTACTGAGATGGTATCAGTAAGATGCGATATCCCAGATGTCTAAGATGCTCCCTCTGGCTCCAGACTCTATGGTACTTCCCTAGGTAACAGAGTTAATGGTGCTGGGTTCTGCAGTGCTGAAGCAGTGCTTAGACTTGGACAGCACTCTACTCTTAGACTTTGGTGCAGGGGATCTTCCACTCTCAGCAGTCTGCTTAGAAGCCTTTTGCCTCTTCTTAGGCACTTAGGATGGTGAGCAATGTTGGGACTCAAGCACGGTAGGAAACACACTCCTGACCAATGCCGAAGCACTTGGTGCAGAGTCTGACCAACCTGGCTCAGATGGAGGTTTAAAGGCCACCTCCATGAGTAGAAACTTTACAGTGGCTTCATAGTCTTCCTTTGTGCAAGACTTAAAGTCCCTAGAAATTTGGCAATGCTCCCTGATACAAGCCTTCCCGAGGCACCTGAAGCAACTTGAGTGCGGGTCACTCAGAGGCATAGCCTTATTGCAGGAAAATCCAGTGCTTTAAGCCAGGTGAACAAGGCATCTTTTGGCACCAGAAATCAACCAAAACTCTCAGATGGGGTAAAACCTAACAAGCTGTACTAAAAACAGTAACACTAAACTATGTACAACAAAACACAAGGGTACACAGTATAAAGAATCCACTGAGAGCACTTGCAAAATCAAGATGAGCAGTTCCAGCAAACTTCATGGGTGGTAAGAAGGAACTGAGGGGGCCTGGGGTTGGCCGAGCCATTTATACCAGCACCACTGGCACATAGCAGCAGAGGGCATTCAAGCTACCCTGACGGGAAGACTTTCCAGCAACAATGCACAGGGCGTGCGCACACCAAGAGTGAAATGGACATGTGCAATCACTTAAAGAAGAAAAGTAAATTTGAGGCAACTTTAATCTGTTAATTCCATTTCAGATACCTAAAAATATTGGTGTGCCCTGTTCTTATTAAGATCTAGTTTTGTTGGGTAGAAATTTTAATCAGCATTGAATATTGTATCCTCTTCATTAATTCCTCTTTAACCGCAACCATAGCAGAGCTAGCCTTCTGCCATAGTAATTGTGATTCCTTCAACATACTTAGCAAACTTGGCTTGAAAAAATAAAATTGTTTTTCGCAAACAGTTTAAGTTACACTAGCTTTAGCTTCCATTTGCTCCTCTTTGATTTTCCTTCACTTTTAAACTTGTAAAAGGTAGAAGTGTGACCTTTAAATCCACAGAAATCTAGTACTTTAAAAAAAAAAAGGTTCAAATCCTTTAAAACTTCAGATCAGATTAACAAAAAATTGCACTGCCATTGACCAAAAAGCAAAAGCCAGAGTCTCAATCAATTCTTCATTGTTTATAATAAATTTAAACAAAATATGGATTTTTAAAGTCACTAACAACACTTGCCTGACATTTTATACCTAGATATGTAGTAGTGAACATATATTGTAGTGTATTTCTGATATTAAGTTAGAATATTATAAAAATAAAGTACATACAGTAAATATAACACTGCAGGCTTTTTCCCCTGCTAAAACCAGATCATATAATGCAAATAGGCACAACAAAAGAAAACGCCTCACTAAGTGACAAACTATAGTCCACTGAAAAGAAATAGAGAGCTATCATTCATGGAAAAAGAACAGGAGTACTTGTGGCACCTTAGAGACTAAAATTTATTAGTGCATAAGCTTTCGTGGGCTACCACCCACTTCTTCGGATGCATATAGAGTGAAACATATATTGAGGAGATATATATACACATATCCTCAATATATGTTTCACTCTATATGCATCCGAAGAAGTGGGTGGTAGCCCACGAAAGCTTATGCTCCAATAAATTTGTTAGTCTCTAAGGTGCCACAAGTACTCATGTTCTTTTTGAAGATACAGACTAACACGGCTGCTACTCTGAAACCTATCATTCATGGAAAACAGCCTTTATTCACAAAAGTAGTGTATGAGTCAAAATAAAAGGTCTCATTTACACAATTGCTCCAGAACTGTGGAATTTGTTACCAGGGGATGTTGTGAAGGCCAAAAGTATAACTGGGTTCAAAAAAGAATTAGATCAGTTTGTGGAGGATAGGTCCATCAATGGCTATTAGCGAAGATGATCCAGAATGCCACCCAATGCCACCTTAAGACTCTGATGTTTCCAGAAGCTGGGAATGAACAACAGGGAATAGATCACTTGATGATTACCTGTTCTGTTCATTCCCTCTTGGGCACCTGGCGTTGTCCACTGTCAGAAGACAGGATACTGGGCTAGATGGACCTTTGGTCTGACCTAGTATGTTCATTCTTATGTACTGCCAGATGCTGGACTGGACGACTGGGGTTGGATCAGTTGATGATTGCCCTGTTCTGTTCATTCCCCTTGATGCATCTGGCATTGGCCATGTAGAAAAACAGAATATTGGGCTAGATGGACCAGTGGTCTGGTCCAATATTGCCATTCTTATGTTCATGTTATGTTTGGAAGAGGGAAAGTAACTGAAAGGAATTATATAATCATTTTAATCAGCTTTTGATTTTTTTCCCCAAAAGCCAGTTATAATTCACACCAATGGTAAAAAATAGGACATAATCTCTGTAATAAGGCTATTGCAAAACACTGTCGGATCAGCTCAATTAGAGAAATTAATAAGAAATGGTCAATATCACAGTTCCACAGCCATAAAATCTATAGTGTCAGTTTCAAACCATGTTTTATATTCCTGGTATATTCAGCTCTAAATTTGGAGACAATGATGTTGCAATTTCTAAATATAATTGATTCAATATTTTCAAAAGAAATATTAAAACACAAAAGCAATTTTTGATAAACACAACTAAATCTGTTTACAGGGTTATTGTAGCTGTGTTGGTCCCAAGATATCAGAGACAAGGCGGGTGAGCTAATACCTTTGATTGGACCAATTTCTGTTTGTGAAAGAGACAAGCTTTCAAGCTTATGCAATCTGAAGAAGAGCTCTGTGTAAACATGAAAGCTTGTCTCTTTCACCAGCAGAAGATAGTCCACTGAATTATATAACTCATAATATATAATTACATAATAAGTTATTACCTAATCCACCTTTTTTCACAACTAAATCTGTACTAATAAGCAAAATGTTTTTAAACATTACCTCATAATAAGTGACATAACTGAAAATACCACAGAATTTGTTTTTATGCGGTGCTTTTCACATTAAAAAGTGTCAAGCTGCTTTAGAAAGTTTAACAGCCAGACCGCACTGAAAATGCCTACAAGGACAGAGGAGAAGGAAACATACATCGGCATGGAAATAAAATGAGATGTTAAACAGCACTTGGGACTTGGAGATGGGCACTTGGGACCTTGGGTTAACATCTCATTCAAAGCACAGCATCTCTAATGCTTCTTCATACCCTCACTTCTTGTCCATAGCACTGCAATGCAGAATCTGCAGATACAAGTCCAAATCTTGGTTTAAAATTTGAACCTACAACTTTTTGTCCCAAAAGACTACATTATTAGAATATACATGTTTTATTAGACAGAGACCTGAAACTGGCATATATCTCTATGAGATAGGATATCTGAACCAAAAGCAGTTTTCTTTCCCTCTGTTCTTCTATGGTATATTACCATTATAATTTTAAAGATATGTCTATTGAAAAAAGCTTCCCTCCTGCCAGATCCTGCAGTGAAGCCATAATCATGTGTTTGTCATCACAGTATGTTGCCACAGAAAGACTGCATCAACAAACTCAGTATTATGACTTAACTGTAGGGAGGAATATACTTCATTCAAATACAAATCTTTGCTACAGTAAATAAACAAGAAAAACTATACCTGACCAAGCCTATAAAAGATGGACACGTTCAATGTTTAAGTATTTTTCCCAGCCCATACTGAAGTCCCCTTTAAAAGCTGAGTATGAGCTGATCTCTGTAGCAGGAAGTGGGCCTGAAACATAAGCCCTTGTATCAGAAGCCTGAACTAAAGTAGTGGTTAAAGCTTTGCTGCTATAAAGCAAAGTTAAGTTGTGAACAAGAGCAGGCCCTGCTCACAGAATCTGGCAAGAACAGGGCTGATATTGCAGAAACACACAATCCTAAGTAGTGCTGGTACAAGAATATACACGCAAACACATTCCAGAAGGGTGGGTACCAGAACACCCTGATACCAGCACATTCCCCAAAGATAACAGGAACACCCTACCCATCGTAAAGATAAGGTCAGGATGACAGCATGATGGATAGAGATGTTTTGATCAAAACAATAAGTGGCACCCAAATACGTCAGAGGGACAATATGTAACTTTTTTGCATTGGGGTATAAAGAGGTATCGCTGAGAAGATGTCGGGGTCTGGCCGAGGGGATAATGGAAAGTCCTGCCACTATCCGAGCCGGTCCATTGTCAGGAGCATACGTGTGCTAATGTACCTGTAACCATTAAGCCTGGGCGTTAGCATTGTGCTTTGTCAGCAATAAATGTGACCAAGTTCCTTTGCTGAAAATTGAGTCTGTGAATTTATTGGGTAGTTCAATTAAAGTCGGCTGTCTCTGCTCTCTGCGCAGAGCTGGGGAAGCATACAGAGAGAACACACACACACAGCCAAACAACTATCAACAACCTTGTGTGTATTTATTGTTATATAAATTATGAAAAATATCACTGGCCCTCCGAACACATTCAAAATTATTTGGAACCTATATGCACAAATGCAAAATATGTAGTACTTTTTCCACAAACAAACATTTTCTTACGTAAGGCTGTGGAAGTAAAATATGTAAAATTAAACACGACTATAAAAAACAACAGATTTCTGGCGTCACTATTTAAGGAGGGTGAACTTCTCCTAGAATCCAGAAGTTAAAGCATTTATTGCACAATCTAGCAGTTACAAATTTTTACACTGAAGTGTGGACCCTACATTTTCAAAGGATACAGATGAAAGGAGAGTCCTAGACACTTACTCTCAGAGCTAGAGGGTAAAGGGGAAGCTGCCAGGAAGCTAGTGTGTGCTGTTGAAATGAATGTAACAAGAGAAATACTTTTGGTGAGTAAATAACACAGGTGAAGAGGATCCTCTACATGTCTGTTAGAACTTGCCTCCATTCTCCCTGCTTTAATTTCCTATGCTTTGGCTACAATCCTACCTGTCAAGGACTAAATTCCCCATCAAAGATGTAACTTCTGCTCTTTCGTTAGCCTGGTTGAATAATACCAGGAATTCCAAACTCTCATTTATCCCCTATATGAATAAGCTGTTTCCACAAACAGAAAAACAAAACACAAACAACTCCTGCACAATTATGTAAACTACGCTGATAGCTCCCAAACTGGAGTCTGGAGTCCACAGGGCTTGTGGTCTGTAGAGAGATGGCAGATCACACAGTGCTTCATCTTTGTTTCCAGCCAATTCTAAAGATGGCCCAGCTCTTTGTTGCAAAAAAGGAGCCTGAAGGCCTGAATGCAGATGGCAACAAGTTGGAGAAGCCAGCCTAACTGCTTCTAATAGGGTCACTGCTACACTAGAGAAAGAAGAGAAAAAATACAGAACCCCCAAAAGAGGACAAGAATCCAGAAAAGCAGCAAATGAGGCAAGCATGGCAGTCTCCCCGGTGGAGCAGAAGGCTGCAGTTTCTATAAACATGTAACGTGATGCCTAATGAGGGCAGAGGGAGCCTAGGAGGCGCTTGGTCTATGCTTTGCCTACAGTAGGAAAACTGACTAACCACTATTTGGAAATAGATGGTAGAATTAAGTAGTAAAAATTAAATGTTATATTAAAAAATTCTGCACACAGATCCATGAATTTGGGTTAATGAGCAGCAGCAAACAAACCTAGAAAATAGAAATGGACAAAAGGCATATTCCAATTCTGATTTTACTACAAAAGGAATGCTATAGTTAAGAACCAACCAGCTTTCCAGGAAATTCTCTCACATGTGCCTGGTACAGATTCTAGGAGAAGAAACTCGAACAGTTCTCATAAGTGGCAGATATCACCTTATACTCATCTGAAGTAAAACCTTCTGCTTTAATAATGCTGTTACAAAATGGACTTTGCTTAGCTGATACTGCATATGATCTTCTGGGATTCCACACAAGTATCAAACAATGATGAGCTAAACAGAAAAGTTGGAAGGTCAAAATAATTGAAGACCAAAACATCTGATTTTAATTTAGATCTGAAATGAAGGCTTCTGTATCACTGCTTTCAGATTACAGTGACAGGTCATTATTCTTGGCAGTCAGGCAGAAAATTTGCAATCATTCTTGAATTTCTTGCTTAAAACAGCCTGTTATTCTAACTAGTTAAAAAGGAAACATACTTGTCTTGAATATTCAGATAGGTTTTTTGTTGTCTAATTCTTAACATTTCTTATTTACACCATTACTTCATGTTCTTTTCTTGGCAATTGATGTCTCATGTTGTAAAAAGTTTTGGGAGTTGCTTTCTTTATAAACCGTATAGACACAGAACTTTCATATTTTCAAAAATCCATTCCGCATTCAGTGTCAGGTAACAATTTAGCAGCAGTTTCTGAATGTCAGCCATGTTGAAAGCCTGAAAAGTCATCAGTAGCAAGACTGAACTTTAAAGAGCCATAATGAAAATTCAGTAAGAATACTGGGATTTCTTTAAAGAAGTCTTTTATCAGTTCTAATTTCATAAACATTTTATTAGCATGTATATCTATAATTAATTACAAATTTCTTAAGAAAATTTAGTTATTTATTTGTAAGGGAAAATATATAGAAATACCACCCCTCTCAAAGCCACTTTCTCTAAGCGCTAAACATTAAGTAACCTACTCATCAAGGAATGTACTTACTTTTCTATATGTTTTTGTTTTATATTGTTTGCTAAATATAAAATAGCACACTATTTATACCTAAATTCTTAGCAAAGAGGCCAGCATGTAAACTCTCTGCAGAATTGTCACACATAAATCATAAAGGAAAGGTGGCAGAAACACACAGTACAGCTGTGGGGGGAAAAAAGGTATTCCAGTATATTAGTGTTGGTATACAAGGCAAAATTCTACACTCAGAGCCACATAACAGCTTTTGGAACTGACACTTTGCTCTCCCTACACACATAGGGTACCTAATGACAGCAGTGGGAATTCTGTAACAGAAAGAGCAAATTACCAGGAGAGAGGTTCACTATGGAAATCCGAAGGCAGATTGCACTATGGGCAAATCCTGCTCCACCATCTCTGTAGGCATGAAAGTCCCCTTATTCAGTATAACTTATTGTAGAGTTTGGCTGTACTGGGCTGGTGAAGGACAGGATTGGCAGAGCCAACATAGGGGCCGTATATGCTTGTACTCCAGAGAGTACAGTTCCACAGCAGCTCCTTTTGCGCTGTTGAAAATGGTGGGAGAAGAGATACAAAGTGGGCCAACAGATCCTCTGCTACACAGTTCTACCAGCAAAATAGGAAATAAAGGTGCTGTCAGGGAAACTGAAGTCTCCGTAGCTGTCATTGAGCTTTTGTGTAACCACTTCGTAGCCTTCCCCACAAAACATCTCAGCTGTGTGTATCTCGTATACTCAGGCTGTGTTTGGGGGACAAGATGTGTGTCTTAGAAACTGAATTATGGAGAGGAATTCACCATCCTAGAGTTCTACTAAGAAGTGTCTGGCTTATAAAACTTTAGCAGACTATCCAACAGGCTAGGGACTGCAGATCATTTGTCCATAGGGAACTAAGATTCAAATCTGGTTGCCCAGCAAGGAACTATGATTGTCTGAATTTCTGGACTGAGATCTCATTCTCTCAAGAAAATGAAATATAGTTGCTGCTGTGATTATTTAATAGCATTTCTCTGTTTGGCACTATCACACAAAAATTTCTCATTCTTTGGTGTGAGAGACTCATCTGGTCTTTAATTCAGTTTTATCCTCACTTTAATATAAAATGCCACTAGCAGAACCAATTTGAGACTGAGTCAGAACTGAGGCTATGTAATAGTTTACCTCAAATTCAAGTAAAAATCCCAAAACCTACTTAGTATTACCGACAACTCTGTAAATTTTGGGGACAGGAACGGTCTTTGTTTGTGGCATACAGTGCCTGTACTGGGACCTCTAGATGCTACCATAATAAAAGTATTAAGTAACAAGATGTTGCGCCTGACAACATCAGTTAAGTCTGCAATTGCAAAAGGCTGTAAAAACAAACACTAGAGAAGCTATACCATCCTAAAACCACATCCTATTGTGTACAGCAGAGGCATCAAGTAATTAAATTGTACTTTATTTTACTACAAAGTGAAACCTAGCTTAATTAGAAATTAAAACTATGTTGGTCTTTCTAGCAAAAATAACAGCCTTTGAACTATGTAGCCTGTAGCTCACAAACCTTATTCACACTTTTAAAAAAACATCCAGCTGTGTGCTGCAACAGCAACTGGTTGCAAAGTTTTAAAAATTGTTATACAGTCTCCTCTATCTTGGCTGGAAAATTAAACTATTGCTTGCCTTTTTACAAAAGATAACTGGCTCTGAGCTATCCAACTGTAGCTACAGAAGACACCCAAACTCTAACTTGTCATCACAGCCCTCTGATTAGGGCACAAATAACACATTTAAACTGAGGCTCAGCTTCAAGCCCACTCAGAGGGAAGTTTTTCCTGGTCTCATTCCCTTCTTCCAAGTTATTACTCCCTGGCTGTAAGGGTTGGAAGGAACCTCAGGAGGTTACCTAGTCCCACCCCCTGCTCAAAGCAGGACCAATCCCCAACTAAATCAATCAGCGAGGGCAGAGGAGGCTCCCCCAGCTACTGCTCTGCCTCTGCTGGTCCGGGTGCAGAAGTGCTCTAAATTACTATTCAGACCTATCTTACATTCTTATACACACCCCAAATGTCACACTAACTTTCACAAACACATAATGAGATTGAGGGAGAGGCTTATGTAATGGAGAGGAGAGGGAAAAGGAGAGAGTGGCTGATGGAGAAGAGGCAATAATTAATGTATGCTAATTGGATGAACAAGAATGGAAAGTGAGCCAATAGAGAGAAAGCAGGAGCAAATTAAGAGGTAAATTAAATAACAGAGGAAATGGAAGTGAGAGACTGCTCTCGTAGCTTCTAAACTTTAACTCTGGCACCCATTCATCACCCATACATACACGAAACTGGTTGTATTATTATTGATTTTAGGTCATTTTTAATCTACAGGCACCTACGATATTTTTTTTTTATTGCTACCACCAAATAAAAATCTGACTCTCAGAAATACTAATATAAAAATGGGATAAGAACTTTCAAGGATTCTGCAATTAAAGCCAGGTGGTGCTCCTTCAGAGATGGCCAACATCTGCTTAGTTTCTGGCTAGAGAAACACAGTTGCAGAGTCTGGTCACAGTTTGTCTTGCTATGGCCCAGTCAGGGCTGCAGACTCAACAAGTTAAAGGGGTTGGTAGGCCACCTCTTTCCCCTCTGTGGGTCACCAGGAAAACAGTCCTGAAGCTGCATCTAAAGTCTCTAAGAGACTGACTTAGTAGTTCCTGATGGTTCCCAGCTGGGTCCTCATTCCATGGTCCGAAACAAGACAGTTTCTCCTTTGCACTTCAGGAAACTAATTTTCATAGATGGACAAAACATTCATATTTCACCCTTGGAAAGAAGACTTCAGCTCACTGAGGTGCTCAAATATGTCAGCTAGACAGACTACGTGTGCTACGCAAGGTAAACTACTGAAAGCATCACCTTCAGTAGAAGCCCATCTATCTCTGTCAGTATGTGGGACAGGGCTGGGAGTGAGTCATTGCTGCTTCAGTGGCCATCTCTGAAGTACCCGCTGAGAAAGCATTCCTGCTGCAGTAGTGAAAGGGAAAATGCAGCCATTCATCAAAACTGATTCAAGAGTTTTACACAGTATTTTAAAGATTTATAACTTGGGGGCGGGGGGGAGGAGGAAGTGGACTACTACTGTTGGATCCCCAAAAGACACACACAACTTTAGTTATGTAGCACTCCCAACTACTAGAACAGGACATTCTGTCTTACTGACTGTTGGTGTTATGTTCTAAAGAGGCCTCACTACTAGTTGACAGCTTAGCCTATCTCCATCCTACACAGAGAAAGGACAAGCCCACACGTATGGACTGCCCAGTATGTCTTGAACTGAGAATTTATAATTTAAAACAAACTGCTTGAGGAGAATCTGGCACAGGGTGTTTTTCATGTGTTGAAAAAAAATTTACCTTACATTTGTTTTGCCATGTTTTTAATAGAAGTGTCTGGACAGAAAACAGGGGACAGCTGGTGACTCAATTACTGTTCTAATTTATGCTTTGATAAGCTGCTACAGATTTAAAAACCCATTAAGTGTGATGAAAATGGACTTGTTGATTTTCCAATTAATTATTTTAGGCTTCCCTTGAAGATTTACAGAAATGCTAAAATATATTGACTTTTCTAATTTATGTATTAAATATTCATAACGATTTTTTCTGTAATTGTCCATATGTATACAATCCATATTTATATTGTTCCTTTAAATAACTCCCATAATTAAAAACACTTTAAATCAAAGGTCAAACAATAATAGGCTACTCAACTTTATTTCAGACTCTATGAATAACTGACACAGGGAAAAGGGAGAGCTTTCACAGCAGGTCACTTCGCAAAGTCTAATGTAGTGTGTAACATCCAGAGGCTACAATAAATGTACTTTCCATGTAACTGCTTTGCAAGTTTGTTGCTATTTTGTGACCAAATAACTGATAGATTTAGCTAGCAGAGAGCATTTGAGAAATGATTTTACAAATAAAGAATAAGTTTCATATAAGTAGATGAAGGCAGATTCAGCTTGATGAATTGCTTGATCATGCATGATCACAAACATGAATCAAGTTTCTGAATTGACTTGATATTTCTGTCTGGTACGTTTTGAGAATCTGAGGCCTCACTTAAATGACACACTATCTCTGGCAAGAATTCAGCTCAAGTCATATTTCCAACACCACTTGACGGTGTACCAAAGCTGCAGGGCTTTACATTGCAGAAGGAAATAAAAATGGTGAAGTGTAAATGGAAAAAAAACCAGCCCTTCGTTCTTCTTTTTAGCCACTTTTCTTCATAGTCATGAAAGAAAGACCACTGAAAACCTACATACTGAGTCCTTGAGCTTGCCTGCCCCCAAGTGTGCGGAAGAGGTAGAGGAGAAACACAAATGTTAACTATCAATACAAAACATTAATCCATGTCCCTTCTTTCTCACACACCTGCCTTTACTATGGGCTAGTCTACACTGGCAACACTGAGCACTGTGGTCGCAGCAGAGCGCTGGGAGAGAAAATCCCACCTCCACGACAGGTGTAGCTCCCAGCGCTGGTGCACTGTCTACACTCGTGCTTTACAGTGCCGAAACTTGCTGCGCTCAGGGATGTGTTTTTTCACACCACTGAGCAAGAAAGTTGCAGTGCTGTAGATTGCCAGTGTAGACAAGCCCTAAGTGACTAAGCAAGGAGCTACTATCATACAACTCAAATGCACAGAAAGTGTTTTGCTAATCTGCGTTTCCCCACCATGGTTTGAATGCTCAAAGTTCAAGAAACCAAGTGGGTTATGGTTCATAGAAAGCTCCTCCGCAGATTACAGAACACCAATTGTTTCAAAGACTATTTCCTATATTTGGAAAATTCTTTTATTCATTCTTGTTCTCCCCCCTCCCCCTCGCAAAAAATGAACAGTTCTAGCTGCAGGCTCAATTTCACTTTCATTTAACCTTTTCCACATGCACATCCAAAAGAGGCTAACTAATTAAAAAAAAAAAAAATCAAGTGGACAGGGATCCATTTTGCGAACAGGGGCCGCTAACAGGGAGTTTCGAGAGGGAGTTCTCCAGATGAAGGAGGAGCAAATACAGGACCCTTGGGGTAAGTGGCTGTCTGTAGTGTGTGTTTGTGGGTTACTTGCTGTGTGGTCTGACCCAGTTTGGCCATTCTTATGACACCCCAGATCATCAAAAATTGACCAATACAATAAAATAGCCTGTTACTAGAAGCAATTGGGATTCAGCTTCATTCATGATAGTGTTTTATAAGTCTTTTCTAAAGGAAACTGTTTTGAAGAATAATCTGTTAGCCATAAATTTGGAAATCCAGGAGCCCAAAGTGAGTCCGACGATTTTACGTGTGTCAGAAAAGAAACCAAGGACTCAAACAAATGCAACTTTAAAAAATAAGTAATGCTCTTTCATAGAATCATAGAATATCAGGGTTGGAAGGGACCTCAAGAGGTCATCTGGTCCAACCCCCTGCTCAAAGCAGGACCAATTCCCAACTAAATCATCCCAGCCAGGGCTTTGTCAAGCCGGGCCTTAAAATCCTCCAAGGAAAGAGACTCCACCACCTCCCTAGGTAACGCATTCCAGTGCTTCACCACCCTCCTAGTGAAATAGTGTTTCCTAATATCCAACCTGGACCTCCCCCACTGCAACTTGAGACCATTGCTCCTTGTTCTGTCATCTGCCACCACTGAGAACAGCCGAGCTCCATCCTCTTTGGAACCCCCCTTCAGGTAGTTGAAGGCTGCTATCAAATCCCTCCTCATTCTTCTCTTCTGGAGACTAAACAATCCCAGTTCCCTCAGCCTCTCCTCATAAGTCATGTGCTCCAGACCCCTAATCATTTTTGTTGCCCTCCGCTGGACTCTTTCCAATTTTTCCACATCCTTCTTGTAGTGTGGGGCGCAAAACTGGACACAGTATTCCAGATGAGGCCTCACCAATGTCGAATAAAGGGGAACGATCACGTTCCTCAATCTGCTGGCAATGCCCCTACTTATACAGCCCAAAATGCCGTTAGCCTTCTTGGCAACAAGAGCACACTATTGACTCATATCCAGCTTCTCATCCACTGTGACCCCTCTTTACTTTTATCATCATTTACCTTTCACTCAGATCCTATGCTTTTAAAATATGACGACGACTCAGGAATTTATGTTTAACAAAAACTACATTTAAAGATGTTCCTGACAAAACTGATCAATGCAGTAAATGGATTTAATGATAAATCTAAAAGGCACAATTCCATACTTCAATCAAAATGCACAGTAGGATAAACCACTAGAAAAACATCTGGAAAAATAAGGCTATCCCACTGTTACATATCAGTTTCTTTCCAGGATTTTCATTTTAAACCAGGATGGATAAAAATCAATGATATTTATTTAAATCGGATTTTTTTGATAAAATGCTTTTTGAGGAAACAAAAACTATCTAAAGGTAGTTTTAAATTAAGATACATTATAGCTCAAAGATATCTCATCATGGAATAGGAATTAGAAATTCTATTTCTATACCACAAGACAATATATTCATGTAATGTTTAAGAAAAGTTTTGTAAATGAGTTCCAATAGTTCATGGATTAGGGACCCAATTTTATGGGGTTCCACAGGCTTCTGTATAGATTATTTAGGTAAATCTTTCTACGTACCCAATGGGACTCAGTGCTCAGTCTAGAAGATACCATCAGAGATGCTTAGTTTTGCAGTTCTCAAACTGTGGATTTGTGTCTCCAGAGGTTGTTAACAGCAAAAATGTTTTAAATAAATAAATAATATATAGAGCTGGGAAATAACAGACCTCAACTCTATTGTCCCTCTGCAAATTTGTGTACACAGAGTCAATCCCTTACCTCTCTCTAAAAGTGCAAAGTTTCAAAAAGTTCAATGAATAAAAGATTGTTGGGAGTGGAATAAATCTGGACAAGGAGAAAAAGTCTGGAGATAAATGTGAGAAGTGAGGGACATACGCTTGTTTTATTAAAATATTATATGTTTGCTGTTGAAGAAAAAAAATCCAGAATACTTAACGTTGTTGTTTTAGTTAAATAAAACAATTTAAATGTCTGTCTGGTGATGTTCTCCTCCTAACACAGCATGGCAAGAAAATCCTCGAAATATTAATGATTAACCTGTTGAACTGGAGATAGTTTACCTCCCAATGACTTCATAAATATCTTCTTCAATTACCTTTGGTAAATGAAATAACCAAACAATCATTCATTTTCTGATATAGCTATAAAACTAATCTGAAAAGTTTTCAAAATAAATCACCGTTTAAAAATGTATAATGTGTACCTTCTAAAACTGAAACCTACATCTATCTCTGAGTTATGAAGAATATGTATTAAGGTTATAACAACCAACAAGAATGCACTTTTATATAGAGAACCATGATTAAATCGAGTCTTCCTGACTAGTGATTTAAATCATGATTTAAATTAATTTGATTTAAATCAAATCCCTGTTTTAAACCAACGTAGCAATGGATTTATGATTAAAATAGTAATGAGAATCTCTTCTACAATGTGTTAAACAACTAAAATATCATTTTAATTAACCAATCATAACTTTTTCACATGTTAATTACACAGTAGTTAGTGCAAGTTGCCAGGTTAAATCCAGCTCAGCTTCATAGCGGCAGAACACTACAATCTGATGGTTATTTGTGGGTTAGTCCAATACCCTCTCATTTAAATCCTCCTGAAGATTCATTTCTACCTGTGCATACAAGAAGTGGGTCAAAAATCAAACTTTTGTAAGTATTTTATTTTGAAAACTCCTAACTAATGTGTCCATGCATTCACTGTATAGCAATTCCTGATTTTCCTCTCATTCCCCTTCTCATTGTTCCCACTTGTGTTATGTCTAAATTAAACTGTTAATCCTTCAGGACTGGTACTTTGTCTTTTTATCTGTACTATGAGATGACTAGCAAATCTCTGGACATTGTAGTACAATATTATTGTAAAATACAGTAATATTAATAAGCTAATCAAAATGTGTTACTCACCTTCATCTACTTCCCAGTAAACAAGTGACAACATCAAAATACCACCACCATATTTAACATCCTTGCTGCAACCTCAGCAAACAAAGGATTGAATTAACATGGAAATTTAATTATCTGGTACTACTGTTGCCTTTTCATACCTGTTCAGTACAAGACTTCAGCCTCCAAGGGCTCCCTCCAGTACTTTTTAAAGGCACTACATTTACACTTCCTTAAAGTTGCAGAGCTCTATTCTGCATTCCTTGCACACACAAGATTCCCACTAATGTCAAGGTTGCTACTGAAACCAAGCCCAGTTCAATGGTGACAAACATAGCATCTGGTGACTATAGGGAATCCAAGACCTCACTGGTAATTAATCTAGATTGTGATCCTACAGTAAGTGCAAGTTTAGAGCATAGCCAAGCACAGTAAGTGAGGCGCATTTATTTTTCAACTCTGGAAACCAAAATTGGAGTCAAAACAGAATAACTCTGATGATCTTAGCCAACTGCAGTCTCCAGCTATCTGAATCACAAAAACACCACACTGTTTGGTATAGTTGGCAGTTTGTATTCTGCCTGGCTCAAACCAGGGCTATTTGTCATTCATTGTCATAAGAATTAAATCCACTCACAAATTTAATTTAAAATCAATAGCTCTCTCTCTCTCTCTCTCTCTCTCTCTCTCTCTCTCTCTATATATATATATATATATATATATATATATATATATATATATACACATACACACACACACAACCACACACATATCCATATATATATTCATTCATTCCAAATAATAGTTTAACAATTACATGATAATTGCATTTTAATACACAATTACAAATTCTTTCTGTAATTAGGCAAGCTCAAAGCACCAGCATTCACCCTGACACCAGCTATAGCCTCAGGATTGATCCTGGCTGTGTCTGAAATCTGTTGGGCCACATTTAATTCCATAAACAGATTGACAGCTCAAAATTTAAAATGCAGCGTGTACACTATTTTTCAGTCCTTTACAGCTCAGGCTTGAAGTCTCACTGTCCACATGTTAATTCTAGAACTTTGCACCAGTAACATGATGCCAAAATTTTACCAAGGAGTAGTTCCCTCAAAAATGTCCTGCACCTGTGAGCAATACATGACCTTATACTGGTAGTCAGTTAGAGAATGTGTCCCTTATAGCTCAAGATGTACAGGCCTCCACTAACTGCTAGCAATCTCTCCAAGCTGGTATGAGGGGCTCAGTGTAGGAGAGAACAAGGCCCCTTGACGGGGGGGGGGGGGGGGAGGGGGCACGCTTGGCAACAGGATAGAACCCCTGTTCTTCAACAGCTCTTCAAACTCAATGCTAGGGCTGAGGCAGGCAGTCACGGGGCGAAGCTGACTGCTTTACACCCATTTGGTGCATGAGCAGATGGTCTATAACGCTTTCAGGTAGCACCGCCATGTCTGTTGCCAATTGTTTCCTCCCTACTACAAACACATCACTGTGCACAACTCTCAATTTTTGGTGATTTTTTGGGACACCCCTTAACTGACTTACTGTACATTAAAGAACTGAGTGTGGGAAAGCGGGGGTTTCTTCAGATTCACCAGCTTTCTGAGGAAGTGGAACCCAGCTATATGTTCTTAATAACATTGATTTACATAGGCTAACATCTTCCAGGCTCTCTCTGCAAGTCAAGGAGCTAGTAGCTCAGGGTTTTTTTTTTTTTTTTTCTTTTTACATGAAAGCTAAGATTTTCCTTCATGGAACCTAAAGGCCATCGCTAACAAGAAACTTATAAAATTTCACTGAAGCCCATCAGAATATTCCTTACAGTATACCACAAAGTTAAAAAAACTGTGATATTACCCGTGTATATACACATAGGTGCAAATATCAATCCTACTCATAAGTCTTTAAAAACAAACCAACTATTCTTTCATTAGGGGAATGAGGAAAAATAATTAAGTTGTATATGCAACATAAAGCATGTTTTACAAAGTGTCTTAACTTCTTCAGTTTTGTAACTAATTCCATTTGGTATCTATCCAAACCCTTCTGGCCTTCTCAGAAAATTACAACAGCTTAACAGATCAATTTGCACTGCAAATCTGAGTTTTAGGTATTTACACAATTGATTAAAGTCTTCTGTTGCCCTTAAATTAAAAGCTTCATTTCTATCAGCTTCCACTTAACCCATATCCTTTTTTCCCCCTCTTAGACACAACTTGAATTTATTTTAAATTAACAATTCAACCAATTTGCTCTTTATGGTGTTTTCTTGCTCCGCCTCAAGGCTTGGCAACAGCGTGTTTAGCAGCAAGTGACTCACAAGGCTCAGGAGAAGCAGGATCTGGCATGCAAACCCTAGTACCTTGCAAATGTGGCTTGAGGGGGTCCCCTATTCACTTCTCAAAACCCTGCATAGAACCAAAGCATTGGGAGCCTGGAAAGGGGCAAATGGAGTCCCCTTCACTCCCCCAAACCCCTGCAGAAGGTCACGGTGCACTGGTAACCTAAGCTGGAGACCGCTTCTCTCCCCAAGTTGAACAGTACCAAGAAGCATGTGGCAGCAGAGCAGGGGCGCAAGAATGGGGGGGAGATACAGCTAGACCACTAAAAATAGACTGTAGCCACAGCACCATGAACAGCGGGATGAGCTAGTTTCCCCAAGTATGTGCCTAGGGTCTTGGACAGGTACAAACTCAGGCAGTTAGCCTCTTCCGCCGCTGGTGCTGCCATGGCTACACACTGTTGTAAGTGCACTAGTTCAATCAGAAGCAGTGTGGGTATGTCTCCTCAAGCTATTAATTATACCTCTAGCTCCAAGTGCAGACATTTAGGCTCATGCAAATTTCCCTGCTGAAAGGTTCTTAAATGCAATATGGAGTCAATAAGGCCTTTTTTTTTTTTTTTGGCATACCATTAAAAGAGAGCCTATTACAATATTGATTATTTTAAATTAGCACATTAAAAAAACCCTCAAATATGTCCCTGTTAATACCTGAATTTGGAAGCACATTACTAATTATGCATTTCTAACAGCAGCTCTAGTTATTATTCTAGATGATGTCCAGAAGGGAAAGTCCACACCTGACAACAGGATTTACTGAAAGCATTTTACCAACACTACAGACAGGGTACATCAAGTTGTAACCTAGAGACAATCATCATAAGCCTGCCAAGGACAAAACTAAACTATTACAGGTGACCTTTAAAAAAAAAAAAAATCCACCCATGTTTGTTCACTTTTTCAGTTTATGAAATTCATGTCCATGAAAACCCACTTCTATTTTGTATTGGTCAAATCTATTTTCATAGTTTTTTATTAAAAAATAATGAATCTGACCTCTCTTACACCTCTCCAAGAAAAAAAGAGAGTAAGGGGTCTTAAGCGCTACCTGCTGCTGATATCACTGCTTTCTGCATGCCAAGCAGCTGCAAATAGCATTCCCTGTTTCTTTAAAAATACACTCCCCAAGATTTTCAAAAATAGGAACCGAAAGTCTAATTTAGACTCCTAAATCCTAAAAGTGCCTAAACAAGTGACCTGATTTTCAAAAGAGCTAGGAACTCACTAGCTCCCAATAAGGTCAATTAGAGGCAAATAGTGGAGAGGCTAACAGAGGGAGTTATCATAGAATCATAGAATATTAGGGTTGGAAGGGACCTCAGGAGGTCATCTAGTCCAACCCCCTGCTCAAAGCAGCACAAGTTGCCAACTAAATCATCCCAGCCAGGGCTTTGTTAAGCCTGACCTTAAAAACCTTTAAGGAAGGAGATTCCACCACCTCCCTAGGTAACCCATTCCAGTGCTTCACCACCCTCCTAGTGAAAAAGTTTTTCCTAATAACCAACCTAAACCTCCCCCAGTGCAACTTAAGACCATTACTCCTTGTTCTGTCATCTGGTACCACTGAGAACAGTCTAGATCCATCCTCTTTGGAACCCCCCCAGTTTGCCTGGGATCTGTCCGAGAGGAGCTACGCTAAGTGCTGCATTAGGGGGGCTGTGCTGGGAGCTGGAGGGGGTGAGTATCTGAGTGTCTGCTGCAGGGACAGTTTGTCAGTTTGACCGTGTGCTTGATCGTTTGAAAAATGTGAATTGGGAGTGCTTTGTTCCAGGTGGGTCTTGAATGGACCTGATTGATTGAGTGGAGGGTAAGGCTTTGAGTCAGGACAACTGCTTCAAGCTAGCAGCCTTATAAAAAGGCAGCCAGTTGTGAGGCAAACAGCAGAGAGGCTAACAAAGGGAGTTTGCCTGGGGAGAGCCCACTAGGATTTCATCTACTCAGAGAAGCCTGTAAGTAACTGCAACAGTTGAGGAAGCTCTTAGAAGGAAGGTAATATGGATGGTGAGCCATCAGCTGTTGTGACCTGCACAGGATGTGCCATGTTTGTCTTTCTTCCACAGGACAGAAGCGACTTAGTCAGTACAGTGCAAGCTGGTCTTCATATTGGAAGGGAAGGTTCAAGGACTGGAGAAACAAGTATTAACCTTGCATTGCATAAGAGAAAATGAAGATTTCCTGGGTAGATATCAGGATATGCTTCTGCGGGCACAACATTCTGAAGAATCAGAGCAGGCTGCGCCATGGGGACAGAAGGACAGTGAAGAAAATTGGCAGCATGTGACCTCCAGAAGAAGGAAGAGGAGTATCCATGTACCAACAATGCAGATACAGGTGAGCAACCGTTTTCATGTTCTCTCCACAGGTCCTAATGCGGAGAGTGGACTAGATGATACATCTGAGGGAAGGGAGCAGAAGGAGACTCCACTGACTGGAAGGCATGAGATGCACTGTCCTAGGGATGGGGGTTCCACTGACCACCACTCCCAAGAGAAGGAGGTAGGTGGTGGTGGTCAGGGACTCCCTCTTAAGAGGGACTGAGTCATTTATCTGCCGTCCCGACCAGGAAAACCGAGAAGCGTGCTGCTTGTCAGGAGCTAGGATTCACGATGTAACAGAGAGACTGCCGAGACTCACCAAGCTCTTGGATCGCTACCCCTTCCTGCTTCTCCACATGGGCACCAATGATGCTGCCAAGAATGACTTTGAGCAGATCACTGCAGACTACGTGGCTCTGGGAAGCAGGATAAAATAGTTTGAGGCACAAGTGGTGTTCTCTTCCATCCTCCCTGTGGAAGGAAAAGACCCAGGTAGAGACCATCGAATCGTGAAAGTCAACGAATGGCTACGCAGGTGGTGTTGGAGATTCCAAAGCCTTCTCTTCGACCATGGGATGGTCTTCCAAGAAGAAGGATTGCTAGGCAGAGACGGGCTCCACCTAACAAAGAGAGGGAAAAGCATCTTCACAAGCAGGCTGGCTAACCTAGTGAGGAGGGCTTTAAACTAGGTTCATTGGGGAAAGGAGACCAAAGCCCTGAGATAAGTGGGGAAGCGGGATACCAGGAGGAAGCACAAGCAGGAGAGGACTCCTGCCTCGTACTGAGAAAGCAGGACGATCAGCGAGTTTTCTTAAGTGCCTATACACAAATGCAAGAAGCCTAGAAAACAAGCAGGGAGAACTGGAAGTCCTGGCACAGTCAAGGAATTATGATGTGATTGGAATAACAGAGATTTGGTGGGATAACTCACATGACTGGAGTACTGTCATGGATGGATATAAACTGTTCAGGAAGGACAGGCCTGGCTGAAAAGGTGGGGGCGTTGCATTGTATGTAAGAGGACAGTATGACTGCTCAGAGCTCCAGTATGAAACTGCAGAAAAACCTGAGTGTCTCGGGATAAAGTTTAGAAGTGTGAGCAACAAGGATGATGATGTGGTGGGAGTCTGCTATAGACCACCAGACCAGGGGGATGAGGTGGACGAGGCTTTCTTCAGGCAACTAACAGAAGTTACTAGATCACAGGCCCTGACTCTCATGGGGGACTTCAATCACCCTGATATCTGTAGGGAGAGCAATACAGCGGTGCACAGACAATCCAGGAAGTTTTTGGAAAGTGTAGGGGACAATTTCCTGGTGCAAGTGCTGGAACCAACCAACTAGGGGTAGAGCTCTTCTTGACCTGCTGCTCACAAACCCGGAAGAATTAGTAGGGGAAGCAAAAGTGGATGGGAACTTGGGAGGCAGTGACCATGAGATGGTCGAGTTCAGGATCCTGAAAAAAGGAAGAAAGGAGAGCAGCAGAATACGTACCCTGGACTTTAGAAAAGCAGACTGACTCCCCCAGGGAACTGATGGGCAGGCTCCCCTGGAAGAATAACATGAGAGGGAAAGGAGTCAAGGAGAGCTGGCTGTATTTTAAAGAATCCTTATTGAGGTTGCAGGAACAAACCATCCCAATGTGTAGAAAGAATAGTAAATATGGCAGGCGACCACCTTGGCTTAACAGTGAAATCTTTGCTGATCTTAAACACAAAATAGCAGCTTACAAGAAATGGAAGCTTGGACAAATAACCAGGGAGGAGTATAAAAATATTGCTCAGGCATGCAGGAGTGAAATCAGGAAGGCCAAATCACAATTGAAGTTGCAGCTACCAAGGGATGTTAGGAGTAATAAGAAGGGTTTCTTCAAGTATGTTAGCAACAAGGAGGTGGTCAGGGAAAGTGTGGGCCCCTTACTGAATGGGGGAGGCAACCTAGTAACAGAGGATGTGGAAAAAGCTAATGTACTCAATGCTTTTTTTGCCTCTGTCTTCACGAACAAGGTCAACTCCCAGACTATTGCACTGGGCAGCACAGTATGGGGAGGAGATGACCAGCCCTCTGTGGAGAAAGTATGGTTCAGGACTATTTAGAAAAGCTCCACTGCATCTGAGGGTGCTAAAGGAGTTGGCAAATGTGATTGCAGAGCCATTGGCCATAATCTTTGAAAACTCATGGCAATCGGGGGAGGTCCTGGATGACCGAAAAAAGGCTAATGTAGAGCCCATCTTTTAAAAAGGGAAGAAGAACGATCTGGGGAACTACAGGCCAGTCAGCCTCACCTCGGTCCCTGGAAAAATCATGGAGCAGGTCCTCAAGGAATCAATTTTGAAACACTTCAAGGAGAGGAAAGTGATCAGGAACAGTCAGCATGGATTCACCAAGGGCAAATCATGCCTGACTAACCTAATTGCCTTCTATGATGAGATAACTGGCTCTGTGGATGAGGGGAAAGCAGTGTTATTCCTTGACTTTAGCAAAGCTTTTGATATGGTCTCCCACAGTATTCTTGCCAACAAGTTAAAGAAGTATGGGATGGTTGAATGGACTATAAAGGTGGATAGAAAGCTGGCTAGATCATCGGGCTCTATGGGTAGTGATCAATGGCTCCATGTCTAGTTGGCAGCCAGTATCAAGCGGAGTGCCCCAAGGGTCGGTCCTGGGGCCGGTTTTGTCCAATATCTTCATTAATGATCTGGAGGATGATATGGATTACACCCTCAGCAAGTTTGCAGATGACACTAAACTGGAGTAGTGGTAGATACGCTGGAGGATAGGGATAGGATACAGAGGGGTCTAGACAAATTAGAGGATTGGGCCAAATGAAATCTGATGAGGTTCAACAAGGACAAGTGCAGAGTCCTGTACTTAGAACGGAAGAATCCCATGCAATGCTACAGACTAGGGACCAAGTGGCTAGGCAGCAGTTCTGCAGAAAAGGACCTATTGGTTACAGTGGACAAGAAGCAGTCCAGTGTCCCCTTGTTGCCAAGAAGGCTAACAGCATTTTGGGCTGTATAAGTACGAGCATTGCCAGCAGATCGAGGGACGTGATCATTCCCCTCTAATCGGCATTGGTGAGGCCTCATCTGGAGTACTGTGTCCAGTTTTGGGCCCTATACTACAAGAAGGATGTGGAAAAATTGGAAAGAGTCCAGCGGAGGGCAACAAAAAGGATTAGGGGGCTGGAGCACATGATTTATGAGGCGAGGCTGAGGGAACTGGGATTATTTAGTCTCCAGAAGAGATGAAATGAGGGGGGATTTGATAGCTGCTTTCAACTACCTGAAAGGGGGTTCCAAAAAGGATGGAGCTAGGCTGTTCTCAGTGGTACCAGATGACAGAACAAGGAGTAGTGATCTCAAGTTGCAGTGGGGGATGTTTAGGTTGGATATTTGGAAAAACGTTTTCACTAGGAGGGTGGTTAAGCACTGGAATGGGTTACCTAGGGAGGTGGTGGAATCTCCTTCCTTAGAGGTTTTTAAGGCCCAGCTCGACAAAGCCCTGGCTGGGATGATTTAGTTGGCGATTGATCCTGCTTTGAGCAGGGGGTTGGACTAGATGACCACCTGAGGTCACTTCCAAACCTGATATTCTATGATGCCCATCACTTTAGAAAAAATCAGGTCCTTTTTTTATGTGCCTAAATCTGGATTTAGAAGCCTAACTTCTGGCCCCTTTTTTTTTTCCTTTAGTAATATTTTGACCATTAGTCTTAGCCAGTTTTACTATTCCTATTTCAAAAAATGGCATACTGCTGTATATTTAATCTTCTAATGCCTTTCAAATTTTGCTGAAGGAGGCTCATAAAGTGACACTTTCTCTTTGAATAAATGCCAATTGTGGACCTACGTATTTTTGCAAATGACAGTGTCAATATAGCAATTCAATTATTCCCCCAATTTATATAAACAAATTTAAAAAATAATTTAATCCATCAACAATAATGTGGGAAGAATTCTTACAATTCCAAATCAGAATCACCTCATACTACTGTTCTCAAAAAGGACGAGGGTGAACAACAGTGGCAGGTAATCTTCAGCCAACATCAGACAAGTTCAGAGCACATATTAAATATATTTACAGCAAACGAAACAGACATCCCAGAAATGCCACAGCGCTTGTTTAGTGCACAAGCTGATGAACCCTGTCTTATGTATGGTGTTTGCACTGGTTTATGAGCAAAGCAAACTTCATTAGTAAGCATTCACTTCATAGACTTATAACGACATGATACGCACATTGGAAATTAAATTATTGGGGGTTACATCATGTAACCACGCCACTGAGATTTTTCTTTAATCCTAAAGCAGTGACATCTCTTGGACGTTCAAACATTTCTAATGTAAAACAAAGTTGCGACTCCAAATTATTACTACTGAAGTCAGCATTTATTTCTATTCACCATCCACTCACATAAAGGACCTCAATTTTATTCTTTATGATTACAAAGGGAAAATTACTTACTAGTTATTCCCTTTTTCCCCATTCTGATAGCTGACTGAGGGACAGAAAGCATTATGGTGCCACCTACTGGAAGCAAGGAGGCAAAAGAATTCCTAAATCCCACCCCTAAGCAGTGTACCTCAACCTCAACCTAAACATCCTACCTTGAGTTAGAGAAACTTCTAGAGCTACAGGAAACAATACACAAGACAGGAAAAATAGTACTAAACAAGCAAGCAAGACCACATTAGTTAGAAGGGAGCAGGGGATGTAGGATGGGAGAAGAGACAATTACAGCAAACAACAACCGGTAAATTATCTTCTTTTGTTCCATCTCTCTCACTTTTCTCCCCTTTGACAATGGATTAATGGACAGACAGCAGGTGTAGCAAGCAGTAACACTAGGAGATGTACACCTCTACCCCGATATAACGTGACCGATATAACACGAATTCAGATATAACGCGGTAAAGCAGTGCTCCGGGGGGGTGGGGCTGCGCACTCCGGTGGATCAAAGCAAGTTCGATATAACGCGGTTTCACCTATAACGTGGTAAGATTTTTTGGCTCACGAGGACAGTGTTATATCAGAGTAGAGGTGTATTTACCTTCTTGTGCTGCTAGCAGGTCTTTAGACAGCAAAAAGAGGTAATCTGAGAAGCAGAGAGGTCAACTGATACATGTAAAGGAGCAGAGAGATGCCCATATTGCCATCTTACACACCTTGAAAATCAATGCTTCAGTGCACACTGTCCATGAAGCAGAGCCTTCTCTAGCCAAATGTCATCTCTCAAACTCAGAACAAGACATCCTGGTGATCTTGATCACAGACCACAAGAACACACCCTTCAACCCTTCTAGCAATAATGATTTTGGATGCTACTTCGCCAGAAAGATAAAACTTGAGTACAAGTTTAACATCCAAGAAGTGCAGCTCATCACATAGTAGCGGGGAATATCCAGGTTTGGACAGAAAGGAGAACAAATTCCAGACAAAGCTGAAAACCTACCTTTCTAGCAAGAACTGAAGGTATGTAAGAGAGAATCTGATACTTAAAGTCACTCACTTGTCAGGCCACTGTCACTGCAATAAGAAAGGCCATCGAAATCTGCCCTAAGCATGCAAAAAAGGTTGTGTCAGAATCTGCAAGATGAAGTACACTCCCCCTGAGGGACTCTCAGATCAATCACTGGTCTTTCAGACCCTACTTGAACACTGACCAAAGGAAATTCAAAGCCCATTGGATGTGCTGCAATAGGGAGGATACAAACACAAAACCTAAGAGGTGAGTGCTATGGTAGAAAGGCCACTGAGTACACTGCAGAGATCCCTCTGCTGTGAGAGGGACAGTGCAACACAATGCACTTGTAGAGAAATGGGGAGGGAGAAATGAGCCCCACAAGAAAATAAAAATTCCACTGAACCTATGATTGCCTAGGCTCGCTAACCAACGCAGAAAAATTGAGGAAAAAGGTGCCACTGAAGAGTGGCAGGGGAAATTAACCTTGCCCAGTGACACAGAAATAGAAGTGCTGGCTTCTGCACTCCCAGCTTGGTGAGGGAAGGTAGAGACTGCAGAGCTAGGAAAGGACTTATAAATGGGTCCCTAGGCTGTGGAGTGCTTAAGAGATTTTATACAAGCAGCCAGAGCCTTGGTTTTACATCTCAAGAAGGAGCAGAGGCAGGAGAAATATTTGCTAGAGCAGGACTTACTAGCAGAGAGATCCACTGAGACACTTCAGATCCTCCAGAAGTGTGGAGGAAGAAAGTTGGATTGACTATGGAGCAGAGCTGCAAGTCCAGGTCTAGTTTAATTATATTTTCTCTATGTATTCAAAAATTATACCTGCTTAGAAAATAGGTTTTGACCTTTTTTTTTTTTTTTTTTTTTTTTTTTTTTAAGTGAAAGGATGTGATTTCACAGACATGTATTTTTTAAATATTTAATCTTTACTGGCATTCAACATACCATCACTTGCTGTCACTACTAGTTCATGTTGACATAAGTCATCATCAGAGTTCCCCCACACTATATTGGACACTCTCAGAAGTCACAAATCTATTGTAGTAGACACCAGCTTACCAGTTACACCTTAGGATCACCACAAAATGCTGAGAAAAGAAGAGAAGTTTGTACACAAAATATCTAAATTTGAACAGCACAAATCTGTTTTCTCCTGCCAATCGCTAGTGCAGGCATGGATAGATCACTAAGGATGAGAAGTGTGCTACCCCAAACTTGCCAACTGAAAGATTTTTTTTTAAATCAACATACTACTCTTATGTGATGTCTCCAGCTCATGCCTTAAATTTCCTTTACTCATGCCAACTTATAACAACTGGTTGAGAGACACTGTTTGTCATCTACTCCCACAACAGCACTGGGCACCAGCTATTTGTCTCCACTTCTCAAGAATAAATTAAAATATATCTTTCATTTCTTAAACTTAAACTTATGCAATCACATAATTAACAGCACTGATATTCAATCAATCAGTGCTCCTACTCATGCAACCTCAAGACCTTTAGAGTCACATGGTCAGTACACTCAAATCAATACATTATTTTTAGTAGCAACTAGACACCTCAAGCAGAACCCCATTGTACTACAAATATGAAATAAAAAGCTAGTACTACCCCAATGAGTTTACAACCTGGTGTTTGGTAAGACACAAAAGGTGGGAGAAAAACAGATGGAAGAATAGGGTACTGGTGAAACATGCATATTTTGTACCATAAGCAGTACTCACTGACCCCCGCTACCTACCACAGTCACAGGGGGTTTAACAGCATCAAGACAGAACAAACTGAAAGAGGGATTTGGGAGAAGATAAGGGAATTGCTTTACTGATTTTTTTTCTGCAAATTTCCCCCATGCTTCAGGGACAGCACATGCAGAACAACTAAGGTGTCTGAGAGACTGCCATTGGTGGGTGGTAAGAGCTAAGAAGGTTGTTGAGGTGAAGAGGGCATTTAGTGCTGCAGTGAGCTAACTGGGCAGCTAGATAGGGAGGGACTAAACTGTAACATGTCTTAACAAATACAGATGACAAGCTTCTGTTTGATGCAATGGAGAAGGAGGAGCTAACATAAGGTGATTTGGTCAGAACTATGAGCCATAATGATCTTAGCAGCTGCATTTCGAATGGATTTGAGGGGAACATCATCACAGTAGTCCAGGCCAGAGAAGATAATGATGCAATCGTCAGGACAAGATGACAACAGCCTGGATAATAATTTTGGTGATGTGATCAGAGAAAAGGCCTCATAGCCGATATGGGTATAGAAAGAAGGCTGAATCAAAGATTACAGACTCAAATAGCTGAGAGAATGATGGTGGTGTCCACAATGATGGAAAAAGAGTGGAAATTCCAGGACTCTGAGGCAAAGATCAGGATCTTTGCTTTGGCCATGCTAAATTTAAGTTCATAGCTGGATATCCACGAGGAGGTGTCAAAGAAACAGGCCAAGATATTGTTTGGGGCACAATTAGACAGCTTGAAGTGGAGAGGTAGACTTGTGAGAAAAAAAATGAAGCCATATTAAATCAATTTTTATGTGGATTTCTATACCTCTGCTTCAAAGAGTTTTTGAGAAATACTAAGGGACATAGTTTACCAAGAAAAAACATTAACTGGGAATGAAAATCTGGGTAGCTAGCTAAAGTGCTGCACCCAATAATTTAACAGTAAATAGATACCACAATTCAATGAAACTGGTTACTCTTTTGAGGATTCTAGGGTGAAATCCTGGCTTCACTGAAGTTAAAGGCAAAACTTCTATTGACTTCCATAGGACCAGTATTTCACCCTAATATTCAGAAGATGCCACCTTAACTTTTTTCCTGCTGTCACATCCCCATATTAAAACAAAAAAGTCAGTTAACGACTACGATAAACATACATGCTGAGCAACCAAGTAATTTTATTTCTGTAGAACTCATCTTTCTTCACCATGTCCACTCACTGTTTGTTACTGCCACTGTTTTGTCATACCTAAATTTACACTTTAAGCTCCTTGGGGTTGGGACCATGTTTTCCTGTTTATTCTGCAAAGTATATAGCACTCCACCACTAGTACACAATAGTCACAAGAATAGTTTACTTATCAATCACATTCTCTTCAAGACCACCCAGGAGACAAACGTAAAAGAACACTGTTAGGTTATATACTGTATTTTATTAAAAAATAATTTTCCTTACTTGTATTAGAGACAGCGCAGGTAGCAACTCTTATAGTTAAGGTTGCCCAACTCTTCTCGTTATAAAACTGTTTTCCGTTGTTTATAGCTTTAACAAACTTTAACCATTTAGGATAAAATTTTCCATGCCAGATGTGCACCTCAAGAGGTATTTTTCTGTTTTTCTTTTTTTGAAAATTTCAGCATAGATTGTTATGCCATTTCTGGGGGCACCAACTTTTTTTGCCCATGTTAATGAAGAGTTGTAACTTTTTTGCTTGTTTGTTTTTAAGAAGTTCTAGTGCCTCCGTGTTTTGGAGCAGGGACTTGAAATTTAGCAGAGGCATCACCCTAGTGTCGAAGATGTGCCTTTTGCTGTTCCTGTGGGAAAATGTCAAGTTATGAGACCTCTGAAAAAATGTCAATTTGCACATTATCAGCAGAGGTTTCTTACCTTGGCATCTAAATCTCCGAAGATTTCCTCCTCATTAAGCATGCTGTAGCCCCTCAGAGTCTGACCAGACTGCACTGTATCATAATGCATAAGCATAATGGAGCTGAATTAAGATTGCATGCCATTTCTTAACTTTTGAGTGCTTGACTTTACAACCTTAACATGCTTTTAATGTAGATTTTTAATGTAATTATTAATAATGCCTTAGAGTAAAACAAAGAATTTTTAAAATATAATATAATCAATATTTTTCTGTTTATCTTTTGTACTTCATTTAGCTTAGAAAATGAAAACAGACTAGCCAGTTTAAAGGGAGTTTCATTTTCTGATTTAAATGGACTAACAGTGATTTAAACTGATTTGTGGAAATGCTTCTGTTACAACCATGAAGCATCAGTGTTCAAGCAGTAGTGCTTCTTGCTGGTTGTAGGCCAATCTAGGACTCTAGTAAGGATTTTCAGTAGATTGTTCATTTGTTTTTTGACAAACGAACCTTAAAGAAACAAGTACCTTCCTGTATAGCTGTTTTATGTCTTTGTTAAGCATTTCTTTGCAGTAAATTCAACTGTGATAGAATTTGTGGGTGTAATAGGGTGGCCTTTAAGGGCAGGAAGCCTGAAGCTAGTCAGACCCATACAATTATCCCTGAACTATTAGGAAAGGAATAGAAAAGAAGACTGAAAATCATAATGTCACTATATAAATCCATATAGTGGAACTGGAAAAGGTTCAGAGAAGGGCAACAAAGATGATCAAAGGTATGGAGTGGCTTCCATATAAGTAGGTCCCTACCAAATTCATGGTCCATTTTGGTCAATTTCACAGTCATAGGATTTTTAAAATAATAAATTTCATGATTTCAGCTATTTAAATCTAAAATTTCATGGTGTTACAATTTTAAGGAGTTGGGGGGTGGGGAGGGTAACAAGGTTAATATAGGGGGCGTGGGGTACTGCTACCCTTACTTTCTCAACCATAGGATGGCTGTTCCATGAACAGGAACTGCTGGAAAGAGATGGATTCCACCCAACAAACAACATGAAGAGCTTCTTGGTAAGTATTTTTTTTTAAGTTACCTTGACAAGAGGACTGGAAGTTGGGGGGGGGGGGGGGGAGTAGATGGAAAAATTACAGTAGGATCATAGGAGGAATCTGCTCAACATCTTAGATTTCTATACAACAAATGCAAGGAGTATGGGGAATGACCAGGAAGAACTGGAAGGCTTGGTACACAGCAAAATTATGACATAATTGGCATCAGAGATTTGGTGAAACAAATCCCATGACTGGAATATTGACATAGTGGGATATAGCTTATTCAGGAAGGGTAGGAAAGGGAAAAATATCAAGAATATATAAATTTGTTCTGAGGTTCAGAAGGATGAGAGAGGCAGACCAGTGGAAAGTCTCTGGGTGAAGATAAAAGGGGAAAAAACAGGGGCAACACCATGGACCACCAAATCAGGAGGTGGAGATAGATGAGGCATTTCTAGAACAAATAAATATCCAAAACACAAGACCTGGTAGTAATGGGGGACTTTAACTATGCAGACATCTGTTGGAAAAGTAATAAGGCATTCCCATAACATTCTCGTAAGCAAAGTAGGTAAATGTGATCTAGATGAAATTACCATAAGGTGGGTGCAAAATTGGATAAAAAACTAGAGTCAATGAGTAATTATCAATAGTTCGTTGTCAAACTGGGAAGACATATCTAGTGGAGTCCTACAAGAGTCTGTCTTGTGTCCACTACTAATCAATATTCATTAATGACTTGGATAAGGGAGTGGAGGGCGTGTTTATAAAATATGCCAAAGGTTGCCAAACTGGCTCGTGAGCCAGTTGCGGCTCTTTTATAGTTAAAGTGCGGCTCTTGGAGCCTCCCACGTTTCCCACATTTCCACCTACCAGACTGGGGACGGGGGGGTGCGGGAGCTCAGGACCTCTGCCTTGCAGCGGGGTGGTGGGGTAGGGGCTTCTGCCCAGCAAGGAGGGGGGGTCTTGGGGCTTCAGCCCCACAGGGTGTGCCTGCCAGGGCTCGGGGCTTCAGCAGGGACAGGGTTGAAACCCTGAGCCCGAGCAGGCACCTCCTGAGGTGCTGAAGGCCCAACTCCCGGCAGGCGCGCCCCAGCTCTCAAACTTCTGAAGATTGTTGTACGCGGCTGGGCACATCAGTAAATTTGGCAACCCCTGAAATATGCATATGACACCAAGCTGTGAGGGTTGCTAGCACTTTGGAGGACAGGATTCAAATTCAAAATGACCTTGACAAATTGAAGAATTGATCTGAAATCAACAAAATTAAATTCAATAAAGATAAGTGCAAAGTACTACACTTAAGGAGGAAAAATCAAATGCCCAAATAGAAAAACAGGGACATAACTGTCTAGGGGGTAATACTGCAGACAACGATCTGGCAATTATAATGGATCACAAATTCAACATGAGCCAATAATGTGATGCAGTTGCCAAAAAGGCTAATATAATTCTGGGATGTATTAAGAGAAGTGTCATATGTAAGACATGAGAGGTAACTGTTCCATACTTCTTGACACTGGTGAGGTCTCAGCTGGGGTACTGTGTCCAGTTTTTGCTGCTAAACTTTAAGAAAGATGTGGACAAATTGGAGTCCAGAGAAGAGCAACAGAATGATAAAAGGTTTAGAAAACATGACCAATTAGGAAAGGTTAAAAAAATTAGGCATGACTTGAAAAAAAGACAACTGAGAGGGGACCTCATAGTCTTCAAATATACAAGAGATATTGTAAAGAGAATGTCATCAATTGTTCTCCCTGTCCACTGAAGGTAGCAGAAGTAGTAATAACAGCTTAATCTGCAGCAAGAAAAATGTAGGTTAGATATTAGGAAAAAAATTCCAATTAGAAGGATAGTTAAGTGCTAGATTTCAGAGTAGCAGCCGTGTTAGTCTGTATCCGTAAAAAGAACAGGAGTACTTGTGGCACCTTAGAGACTAACAAATTTATTAGAGCATAAGCTTTCGTGGACTACAGAAGTGGGCTGTAGTCCACGAAAGCTTATGCTCTAATAAATTTGTTAGTCTCTAAGGTGCCACAAGTACTCCTGTTCTTTAAGTGCTAGAGTACTTTACCAAGGGAGGTTGTAGAATCCCCATTGTTGGAGGTTTTTAAGAACAGGTGGAAAGATACCTGTCAGGAATGGGCTGGGTGTAATTGGTCCTGCCTCAGCACAGAGGGATGGATTAGATGACCTCTCAAAGTCCCTACATTTTTATGATTAAAATCATTGATTTAAATCAATCCACCCTAAAACTAACTTCCATTGTCCAAGAAAATCAAAGAATAGATGTCTGAGATTCCTCTTTCATACTCTCAAAGGCAAAGCTGGTATCTGAGCCAGTTCCACATAGTCAGTGCATCAGTGAGGTTTGAGGGTGGGCCAAGCTATGGACATCAAGCACACAGTTATGTAAATCCAGCGTCCATAAATCACCACCTGAGAGATGTGAAGAACTGAGGCCTTTATTTCAGCCTAAGACTTCAAACAGCTGCTACGTTTCTCCTATGTCCTGCCTGCAATTTGGAGGTGGATTTCATCCCCCAGCTCTCATAGAGTTCTACACACAGAGTCTGTTTATTTTGGCTTTGTGCAGGAACAGGGCATGTGAATTTCATCTTTTCTGCACTGTATTTCTGACAGAAGCCATTTCTTGGCTGAATATCATGGATTTTACACAATTTTAAAAAGAGCCAGTGATATTGTTCTGCCTACAACCTTGTCCATTACTTACAGTATCTTTTTCCATACTAGCTGTATACATGGGCAACAGGACACATTCAATCTCAACTGCGTATTTGACACCTCCACCATAAATTACCTTCGGAAAGTCTCTGACTAAATAATCAAGTGCAAGTCCAGCACATTCAAGAAAAATGAAAGTACTGAATTACATGTGGTTTGGCCAGAAAATCCAACTTGAGGTATTTATGGCATTTTATTCTATTTTTTATTGTAAAGTACATTTAAAGCTGCCTTCCACCACATTTTCTAATTAGCTAACCCTGGCATTGGACATGCCAATTGCAAGTTTGTAATACAAGACTCCAAAATCAGGTGTGTAGTCACAGTGCTAAAGTAGTGTTTCTCTACAGTGGTGATGCCTTTGAAGGAAATCCTGTGTTAATGGTAATATGTTGGAATATCTGCAACTCCACCCATGCTGAGGAGCTATATTATACCTTTTGTCGGCATGGGCAATGAACAGGCAATCACCTTTTTTTTCTTTTTTTTTTCTTTTAAATAAAAAAAAACCCCTAAAACTGCAGACAAATTTGACTCAGTCAACAGGGCTGAGTCAAATATATATACACCTCTACCCCAATATAACGCTGTTCTCGGGAGCCAAAAAATCTTACCGCGTTATATTGAACTTGCTTTGATCTGCCGGCGTGCACAGCCCCACCCCCTCGGAGCACTGCTTTACCACATTATATCCAAATTCGTGTTATATCGGGGTTGAGGTGTATATTAGATCTAATGCGACATAAATGTTTCCAAGCAGGAGGGGAAACAGCATTTTGTCCAATTCGTATCTGACTAGTACAAAGGACTATCAGAAGTCTCTCATATCTCTAACCAAATATCATCTAACCAGATGCACTTTGTAACTGTGGTAAATATAATTGGATATGCTGGCTGCTTAACACATAACAAGGATGAAATTTTTGCAGGTAACATGAAGTATCACTTTCTCTTATACAACTGAGACAACTCCTAAAGAGACACAAAACTGTTCATTTTAGCTGCCTGATAAATAATGTTTAGGACACCTTTTTTGCCAGATTATGCATAAAAGTAAGATCCTAATATAACTATCTGAAATAAAAGTATAACAAAATGAAAATCTTAACATTTCAAATCTAATGTTGAAACATCTGGAAAAAACCTGAAGATCAGCAAAATGTAGAGTCTTCTCCTTAATTCTGAGGAATTCTCCTGAGCTTGCAATAATTGTGTCAACATTCAGTCAATTTAGGAATTTGCTATCCAACATACGAAATAAAAGCTTAAAACATTACTAACAAAACTAGCAGCTGCATTATTTTAAACCGAAGGTATTTTCCCTAGAACAAGAAGTCTATCTTTTTACAAACTGGCACTGTGTAAATTGCTAAAAACTGTCAATAAACCCTTTTGAAGAGAAGTCTATCAATCAGGATATTGTTTTCAAGAAAAAAAAATCTGTTCGTCAAAGCATCCGCTAATCTATTTTTCCATTTGGACAAAGAACAAGTCTTGTTCCCAGCTGCCAGCAATTCCAAACCTCTACAAGTTGGCTAATTTGTTCAAATATTAATATACATCTCTTTCCCATAATTAGGCATCTGTCACTGAATTTTTGTCTTGTCTGGAAATGCAGATTGCACACAACCAATAATGTTTAAATCTAGACAAGGAGAGCTACATTTCAAATTCATATTTTCCTGTTCCTCTAATTCCTATATAAATACAGGAAAGCTGCCGCTACAAATCTATCAGTTGAAAAGAGTAGCAGTCCTACAGGATGAAGTTCGGGAACTCATGGGACCTGCCAAGTTCCAGCATCATCTTTGACTCCCTCTGTGAAAGAAGAAAATCTCTATGGCTTCTTTAAAAGCTAAGAAAACAGTTCCTTGAACATTTGTATACTTATCTTTTTTAAACCATTAAAAAATTAACACTACATTCTCAGAAAAAAATGGCAACCATAAGGAGTGTCAGCAGGACTTTGCAAGCTCACAAGCCACATTTAGAAAGATGGCGTGCTCTTGTCCTATGGTCCCATGGCTATGCTATCCAGCTACAGCTTTATAGTCTATTTTTATCCCAGACTGAATACCACAATAAATTTGCCATTCAAAAGGAGCTTCCAGCCTTCTTTTGAAGCATCTGTCATTAAAAATATAAGGGAAATGTTGAAATGTAAATGATGGAATGGCCGTAATACTTCTGTCCCACCAGTTTTAAGAGAGTCTTATAGGCTAGGAAGTTCAAAAACTTTCCAACAGGTATTTAATTCTCCATGTCTAATTAACAAAAAGAGTGCTATAGAGGGGAAAAAGCCTCAAATCATTCAGAGAACTTAAAGGTATAAGATACACAAGCGGCTCAACATCACATTCAGATACCACAGTGATGGGCACATTAGAACTACTTTTATTAGACAGATAGATCATGTCAGTTAAGGGGATATTTATGCAAACAGTGAACTGTGAAAGTTTCAAAGAAGCTCTTACTTTAGAAACCTATGCATCACTGCTGGCTTCCAGATTCAAAGTTGCAACATAATGTAACAACATACCTTACAGAGGTTATACTGCTGATGAGCCTCTCAGATTGATCCGACAAGTCTGATGGAAGCAGTAGTTCAACTGGCTGCAGGCGCAAAACTCGACTCTCTAATTCTAAGCGAGATGAGGAGTCCTGAAAACTGTCAAAAACCACTTCCCCTGTACTGGGTTGGACTGCCTGTCACATACAAAAATATATAAACAGAGTGTTCACCCTGCCATTGACAAACATTGTATTTTGCTATGGCAGCAGAATCCAAAATGAGTCACTTTTGCTTGCTTCTGAGTGTGCACAACAATTTTTGAGCATCTACCAGCAGGCACATGTAAAACTCAGAGACTAGTTTTGGTTAGTCAACCGTTAAGGTTTTAAAAAATCAGCATGGAAATTTCGCACACACTTAATGGTGTGCTACACAAAAACAATGACTCCACCAGTCCCACAATTTCTTGGTGACATTGGAAAATTAAAAATAAGTACATATTTCAAATGTAGAGAACATAGATCCTATCCTAACAATTTTGAAAGCCCAAATGTTAGACTAAACAGGATGATAATGATGTCTTAAAATATGTTAAGGAGTTTTAATAGCACTGGTTCATTTTACATGTCATTGCCACTATTAAGGGGCAATGCAAATCCACCTAATTGAAAATCTATGGAATTTAGACAGGATTCTCCCTAAAAATGAGATGTCTTTCTAAAATGTGCTTTTACAACTGAGGAGGGACAAGGTGGTTGAGGTAATATCTTTTATTGGTCCAACTTCTGTTGGTGAGAGAGACAAGCTTTTGAGCGAATCTCTCTCTACTATCTTCAGACTGACACAGTACACCACCACTTATAACTGGGATAGATACACAATGGGGTGGTCAGATATCACAATGATAAGTACAATAAAAAAAAATAGAAATAAAATGAATGAATGAACTATCAGTAGACAGAGTGTCAGTTCTCATTTAAGTCACTATTTTCCCAGTTATATAGTTCTAATTTCAGAATCTCCAAGGAAAATCAGAAGTTAAAGTCTAAGAAGACTGTGAATCTCTCATTCCTAACTTCTGTGAAGGAAGAGCAATTTACTGAGGAAACAGGTGTAGTCAGCAACAAGTGTAAGCGTTTTGAACCCTTACGAGGGATAACATTTTAAACATAATTTACAAAACATATTTTAACTCTAACATTGTATTTTTTTTGTATTTGTATAAAACACTGTTTTCAAGCAATTATGCATGAGTAAAAGTGCTATGCCTTGTATACCTGATATATAAATCAGGCTAATCAACTCAAGTGTTTCTGATTATTTTTTATATAAAATGTCTCATTCAATTCACAACTGAATTGAAAGATATAAATACCATTCATTAAAAACTTTGCATGATGTCTTATAAACACCATTACTGTCAGGGGAGACAATCACAAAGGAATTTTAAAACACAGAGATAAATCACAAAATAAGCCCTAACCACAAACTCAGATTCCTCAAGGAAGACAACTTACCATTATGCCTATGACAACATCCCCTTTCTTCTTGTCTCTTAAGCTTTCTTTATTTTCACAGATACAAAGAAGATAGTTATCGGAGACATCAGCTGTTATTTCTTCAACATCTACAGGATCATCTAGCTTCAGCAAGGGGTTCACATTTGATAAATATTAAAAAAAACAACAAATAGTTCACATGGATAAAACCAGCCATGGTTGTTGAAAACAATTTGTTTTCTGGGATAAACATATTACCCAGCACAAACACCAACTTGACAGAGGACAGCCTCCTTCCTACATAAAGCTGACTCAGGTGCTGTGATACTGGTCAATTTCAAATCCCTGACAGCACCAAAATCAAAGTCAGTGGTGATCTTAGGCCCTGCCCCCTGACAAAGCCCCACAGTGTATGCATACATATCATCATCTCAACAAAACACCAGTCTTTATACTACGTCTGCAGTCTTCCATTCAAACAATAGCAGGCTGCTGCAGATACTAAATTCCCTACTGTCTTTGTGCTATCCCTGCTCAGTAAGTAGCACTTTGACTAAGTAGCCTACTAGCCAGCTTGTAAAACTTGTGCAATTGACAATAAAGAGCAAAATCTGCTGATGAGTATCACAGGCCAGGAAGCTAGGACCTGATGTAGTAGCAAGTCTGCAATGGGGACCACCAGTATCCTAGCAGTAGCAGTGGAGAGCAAAAGATCACCTGCATTTATTTATTCCATTCAAACCACACACGGTGTTAGTCATTCAGTGTTGTTCCTCACTCCACTGGCTTTTACCTGAGCCTTCCAACACATTTCAAGAGTAACTAGAGTCACACTGGTGTCTCCGGCAAAAAAACGCCAACAATGGTATTTTATTATAATGCCCTTGCTCCATTAAACAAACTTCTAGTACCCCTTTCCCTAACTGCAGTTTTAGGATGACCTAATCAAGAAATAAATAGAAGATGTGTTTTCTTTTGTCTCTTGTCTCCCTCCTGGCACACAGGATCTCACAAAGAGGGCAAGTGTACCAAACCTGAAGAGTGGTTTTATAAAGCTAGCAGGAAGTAGATAGGACAATGGGTTTAGTCACAAGAAGAGGGAAGTGGATGAGACCACACATCTTACATTGTATAGAGCTAGCTCATCCTGATTTAGTGAGTTCAAGTCAAGTCAATTTTCTTCTTTAGCATTAAGTACCTAATAACTACTTAGTGTGAAAAATTTAAAAGAACCTGTGGGTGCTGGTTGGGGATGGTCACAAAAAACAAAGAAATGGACAAAGTAAAAGGTAGAAAGAAATAGCTGAGCTAGTCAAAAGCCATTTTTAATTCATTTTGATAGCCTATTTCAGTTACAAGAATTAAGGGCAGGCTAACCAATGTTAGATTTTTCATAGCTCATTGGCTTTAGATTCAGGCTCACCTCATTTTGTATGAAACACTGTTGTTACAGTGTCAATAGTACTTCTCCCCTCTTTCATTATTAGGCCATAGGACCCACTTGTGTTGGATTTAATTATGTTTAGAGGTGGATACAATTAAAACAAAGTGCTGACTCCAGACTCTTAATCCTTCCCCCTTTCAAGACCTCTAATTAAGAATTACTAATGCTACACCTACCAACTGGTCAAAAAGCTGGTCAGGACATTGCCAAAGGCACAGCATAAACCCTAGCAGTCCATTTTCTCATTTGAAAAAAAATGAACTGTGGGGACAATGTAATCTCTGTTATACTGCAACACACTTAAAAACCTGAGAGATTTCATTCTTCATGAAATCTGGATGAAGTCCACAGCCTACTTTTGAGTATCATTAGCCTTGTCTTAACAGAACAGCAAACCGATCAGAAACCTTATTTGCTGCTGCCATAGATTTCCTTTTATATTAAAGTGTTGGCCACTAAATATGCACCAGTATAAGGGATTTACAATTTGACTTTTTTATTTTTATTTTGTCATATAAGTAATTCCCCCCTGGGCTATGCAAACAGAAAATTTTGCTCTCATGTTTACTGCATACCCAAAAATATTAAAGGTTAAGGTAAGGAAGCCCTTGATTCTCAAAGTCTCATTTCTAGCAACAAAATTCACGATGCTGATTTCCAGAGGTTGATTTTTTTTTTAAACTACTGGAACTGGATGCACTGTCATTTCCAAAAAGTGTTCCAATAATGCAATCTCGCAATAGATTCCGATGCTATTGCAAAACATCTGAAACGCACAAATATTGACAGTTTTAACATTTCACCATCCTCTATTTTCCAGTCCTATTGAATAATTTCTGCTGTAAATACAGAAGTGACAACAGGTGCAATACAGCCAGAACATTCCCAATGCAGAGGGAAAAAAAACAGTCAGCACTTCCCACCCACTCCCATTACTTAACAGGAACATGCTCTCTTATACTGAAGGACTATGGCAAGAAATCTCAAACACACACAACTTATACTGAACACTGCATAACACAGAGCACAATGAAGGTTAGTATAAAAGCAAAATAATTAACACATAAAAAAAGATATCTTCTCCAATAAGTGTAGATTTGGTATAGAGAGCAGTCAGTTTTCGAGTAAATAGAGAGCTTTTATTTTCTCCAGCTGCCTTCAGTGCTGCAGTTTCCATTTGTTTTACAACTCCCACCTATAATATACACAAATAGAAAATGTTAACTGATGAATGAAAAAAGGATAACCAACTTTAAACAACAACAAAAATTTAATTTAAGCGATCCAACTATTAAACCATAATGTGCTTGTGAGTGGAGAAGGGCTAGAACCAGCCCTACTAATTCAGCCCATCAAGTATGACAGAATTGCAGCTTACCTGCAACTTCCTTTCTCCTCTTGCCCTTACTGTCCCACATTCTATACTGAAACAACTTAGCTTAGAGGTTGATCACCTGTCACCTGCTGCAACAATTCTTTCACTGTAGATAGTAAAGTTCACCAGAACATCAGGCAATAAGAGGTACAAAAAAGACTCACATGAGCATGAAGGGGAAAGGAAGGGAAAGAGATTAGCAACAGAGAGATTAACAACAATGGGAAAGAAGAGAGGAAAAAATATGGGTTGGGAAGAAAAAAAAGAGGAAAACAGAAAGGAGAGAGAGAGAGAGAGAGATGGAGAAAGTGCTTTCTGTCCTACTTTCTATCACTCATTGACAGGCAGAACTGCTTCCAGGAAAGTTAAATGGACCCTGAAATATTGTGAGATCAACAGAGGAGGCCTAAATCAACATAACTAAAAATCATAAAAATTCCAAGACATTGCATATAGAAAGCATTGAATGAAAGGGAGTTTGTCATGTGTTTTTCCAGTAAAATATTAAAAGGTTTCATATTTTATATCTTTCAAAAAAGTGAGACAACATCCATATGACATCAACAAATTCTTTCGGTAAGGAATGAGACTATTTTGGTTTTAACAATATCTAATTAAATCTAAAAATGACCTTATATCCTTTTGCTACAAGTCGCCGTACATGAACAAATAGTCTGTGAGTCGGTATACTGGCAGTCATAAAATTGTGATCCTGATGACAGTAAATGTTTAGCTCCTTCGCTGCAATCTGCAAAGTATGAAAAAAATAAATCAGTCAACAATTCAGGTCACTCTTACTTCACATTCCCTGTCTAGCTTCCTTGATAACTATGATAGAGTTGTGTGAATACAAACTTGTCAAAAAGCAATACTGGAAATCAGCTATTAACCAAAGTTATGGCGGTGTGTTGTGGAATGCTAAGCAGAAGAACTGAATTACTAGAAGACTAAGCATGAAGCAAGAGTTCACAGTCTCAGCATCCTAACCAGAACAAAGGACTCCACTCCCACAGGCTTTACTTGTCAACTTATCAGGATGGATAAAAATCAATTATTCTTTTTAAAAAAATCAAATTATTTTGATTTAAACTGTTTTTTTTTTATTTAAATACATTTTCTGTTTTAAAATAAACCCATTTAAAATTAAAATTGAAAATACAACAGGCTACATTCAAGACCTAAAATTACTATAATCTATTAAAATAATTTAAATTAAATACAAAAAATAAGAAGCGGTACCTATTTGCTGCTGAAGTTTTAAAGATCATCAAACCACTGAACTGATGAAAGTCACTGGCTAAGCACCTGGAACCAGAGTTAGCTGAAGTGCTAAATGAGTTTTTGACAGCAGCGGCATCTTCTGCAGGTGCAGAAGGAATATTTTCTTCATTCTTATTTAACTAGTTCAGTTAAATGACCAGTTCATTCCAAGTCAAAAAAACAATCAGAAGTTGAAAAAAGCAGGAAAGCTTGTTTTCTTCTTATAATCATTGAATAACAAAAGCTAGGTTTGAAAGGATGAGATCTACTAGTCTTGAAAGAATAGTTCAATTTACTAAATACAGATAACACTTCCTTTGTTTAATAAATCAGTTAGCTTTAAATGCAAAACATGTTTTGATAAACTCCACTAAACTTTTTTTTAAATGTATCCAGTACATTAAGGGAGTTTTATTGAACTAATAAAAACAATTTGAAAATACTAGTGCACTTTAATTGAATTTTAATTTCTACAGAGTGCTTGACTCAAAACACAACCAAAAAATTGATCATCTAGTAAAGAAGAAATGCATCATTCACCATTTTTTTGCATAATAAAAAAAATAAAAATTAGAATATGAATAAATGTATGTTAAGTTATATAACTGCTTAAATAAATATGTGCTGATATCGTGTATCCATTCTGATTAACAAAAGGAAGTACCAAATTTAGTTGGCTATAATTAGTTGCAAATCAACCTGGTTAAATGGTTACCAACCAATGAGAATGAACCTTTCTTTACAAAGGTAACTAAAAAGTACAGAAGCAAAACAAGATTAAAATTGTTAATTTAAATCAAGTGTTTCCTGCTTAAAAATATGTTTTAAATCAGTGATTGAAACCACTGACTTAAATCAATCCACCCTGCAACTGATACCTTGAATGAATACCAAGGGCCAAAGAGTTCCCATTGAAGTCCAGTATAAGAAAGCAGTGTAAGTTATGTTACCTTGATAAGCCTAAATAACTATCTAGCCCAGGGGTTGGCAACGTTTGGCACGCGGCTCACCAGGGTAAGCGGCGCGGGTGAGGGATGTGCTGGCCGCGGCTTCCCGCCGCCTCCATTGGCCCGGGACGGGGGCCGCGATCGGCCGAACCTGCCGCGTCAGCAGGTAAATAAACTGGCCCAGCCCCCCACGGTGCTTACCCTGGCGAGCCGCATGCCAAACGTTGCCGACCCCAATCTAGCCCTTGAAACTGCATTTCCACAGTAGCATCCAAGCACCCTCACATGAATAAAATCACAACAGCTGCTAGAAACATGACATTATACAACAACTCAGACATTTTTCTTTCCAGATGCCAGCCCTGTGTTCTGGACAAGCAGATGGGTTTTAACCAACCTGAATGGGCTTCAGGACAGTAAATCTGCTAGCAAATTGACAGACCAAATACCCAGAACAAAGACAACTGGAAAAATGAAGCCTCCAATGGCTAAGCAAAAGTAATTTTCCCTTTGCTCCTAATTATATATGGAAATAGCTCAGAACAAAGGCTAAATCAGTATTAATGATTTAGAGAGATGAGAGAAGGATGTTTATTGGCCATTTTGTAGTTTGCAGACATGTAAGCCATGTTCCTTTGAAATTTTTACCTGTTCATATAGATTACAGTTGTGCAGATAAAGCACCAGATACAATTTCATACCCAATTGTGTCAAACATCCCCTATTAATTTCTATATAGCCCTCTATTAATGAGGGTAGTCGCTATTTGCACAAATATATGCAATTAGGGCACTTGGACATTGCATTTTTCAGAAGAAATCATCAGGTTACAGTCAAGCTAAATATTTTTATTCTGATCATTAGTTCTATACCATAATACAGTTCACCCTTAATTTCTTCAGTTTAACTTTGGTAAACAAGGTAATGTTATTGTAGTATTTAATATTTGCTAATTTGTCAATACTTCAAATAGGGAATACTGTAAATATTGATGTACCTTTTATGTGGTACAAAGACAATTTGTAATGGACACCTTTAGATTTAAAGAGGGCAGATCTTTTGAATCTTGATTACAAGTGTTAGAAAAAGTTTTTTAAATTAAGGTTATCAATGTCAGTGGCCCTACACACAATGTAACAAAGTAATATAAGGTGAGCAACAGTAAGTGCTCTTGGTAAAAGTTACTTACCTCTGCATCTTCTCCAAAGAATCTATACTTATATCCACATTCCACGCACAAAATAGCATCTTTATACTGTTCTTTCATTTCTATGAACTGGAGTTCTAGTGGAGTGTATATGCTTTTGGTTCTTTTATTAAGGAGGTTTGTATTAGAAATATTTTGAGAGCCTTCAAAACTCTTACATGATGCTGAAAATTGATTAAGACTAAAGCATGACTGTTCCTGTGAACAAAAGAGGTATTACAATAATTATGGAGGAACACTCAATTACTGAATACTTAAATTACACTTTTAAAAACATACAGTTCCAGCATCCAGAACTGGCTGTCATACAACTGTACTGAATATATTGAAGCATTATTTCAGGTTAAAATAACAATTCTGTACCTACTGTCAGCTAGTGCAATATATATGCATAAACAATAGCCCAATAAACTTAGAACAGAGATCATGAAAGGAAAACAAAGGATAGAAAGGGAATAAAGAAAAGTTCTGTGACTGATCACGACTGCACACACTCAATCCCACTCCACACAATCACCTTCCAAGAGGTCATCAATTGGCCTCTTCTTCTTCCATCAGTTCTCCATGTAATCAAAATATAAGTGTCAAATCTTATCAAATTTGGTATCTTTCCTTCAACCAAAAATGCAAGTTAACTGATATAAAGTGGGCAAAATAAGTATGGAAGATAATACAGAAGTGCTGGAAGAAAAGCTCTCCTCTGCTGAACAATAACCAGCCAATCCATGAAAAGCAGCACCTCAAACAAGCCGTTATGTGCCTTGGCCTCTAAATCCCCAATCCCACAATCTGATCCATGCAAGAGATTCTTGTGCCCATATGGAGCCCAATGGAAATCAACGAGGCACCAGGCTGATACAAGGTTCTCCTACTTCAACCAGATTGCAGGATCAGGGCTCAAATACTTAGCAAGTACTCCTATTATTGCCTGTTTTGAGAGCACAGGGACCCTATATTCAACTATTTGGTTACTGTGCAGATATCATTCTGAAGTTTTTTCAATATAAGCCTATCTCAAAATACGTTCTGGTCTAACCACATCTTCCCCATTGGGGAACATTATAGAGTATTATAACAACCTTGAATCCCGCTGGGATACGTTACATTCCAGTAATAATTTTGTACTAGTTTCTATGTGAGGAAATTATGAGAATTCTTGCAATCCTTATTATAACACCTGAACTGAACAAGAACTCAGCTGGAAGTCACATTGGAAAGGATGTGTATGTGAATGCAAATAATCTCACCAACCTCCAAAGTACAGGTTGTTACCACCATTTTCTATATTCTAATCTTTAAACATTTCTTATTTAAAACAAATTTCATTAAAACTTCAGAGTGGTAACCGTGTTAGTCTGTATCAGCAAAAAGAACTAAATTTGAAAGTCTCTAAGGTGCCACAAGTACTCCTCGTTCTTTTTATTAAAACTTCAGTTGCAAAAACTGTTTAAGAATGTCACTGAAGACTATCAAGCGCTGTTTTGCTTACTGTGTTAAGAGTTCAGTAAAATGTTAGAATATGAATGTCAGATTCTATCATTGGTACAGTACTGCATAATTTCATGTTGCATTCTGTCACACTGAACTTAAGAAAAACCCAATAACAAAGCCTATATTTTAAACATAAAAAGCACTCCAAACTGCACTATAATTCAATGATTCCTGGAACAGAAGCACTGCATACCTTCTCACTGATCTGAGAACCTGTGTCCTGACAATGAAGAGCACTATTTATTTCCAGGGTTCTTTCCACAAAAGTCGGACATTTTTCCAAGTGCACAGATTGACTCCCTCGTAAAGTATCCACCTGGACTCTGTTACATGGGTGCTTTGAATCACTGCAGAATTCTCTCAGTTTGTCTAATGTTTTCACACATATGCAGGGCCTGGCACATTTCTTAGGCTCTTCTTCATTAGTAAAAATACACAAGGAAAATGTATTAGCAAATTACCTTACAATTAAGATTTCAATGAGATTGACATCAAAGATGAGAAAGACAAGATAGATAATATCTTTTATGGGAACAACTTCTGTTGGTGGAAGATAAAAGCTTCTGAGCTACACAGAGCTCTTCTTCAGGTCTGGGGAAGGATGGATAGTGTCTGTGCTAAATATTAATTGGGACAGGTGGTTAAGCAAAAGGAGTAATGCATGTTGCAGGCAGTCACTTGAAATGAAGTGGACAACTGGGAGTAGATTGTTCTGTGTAAAGGGTCTGGAGTAGATTGTTCTGCGCAAATGGTCTGGAGTGGGCAATTAAAGGGTACCAGGCAGTGTGCTGCATTACAAAAGAAGAAGGCACTCAGTATCTTACCCAACCTCATTAATCTAGCATAAATATTCATCTAAATAACTAGAATAATAAAACAGAGTAACTATTTGTGTAACTGTAGTAAAGATTACATTCACATTAACATTAAACCATAATCAGTCTAAAACAACTAATATTTACATAGCTACATAAAGAAACAGGGTTAACTTAAAAATCACACACTGACAATTTTTAATCTACTCTTGCTACAACTAACACCTACCTGAGGGCTGGTCTACACTAAAAGCTTACATGGGTATAACTATGTCTTTCAGGGGTGTAAAAAAATCTATACTTGTGAGAGATGTAGCTATGCCAACCTAACCCCAGTGTGGACAGCTCTAGGTCAATGGAAGAAGTCTTCCATCAGCCTACTTACTTGCCTCTCTGGAAGGTGGATTAACTACAGTGACAGGAGAACCCCTCCTGCAGCTGTAGTGAGTATCTACAATGAAGTGCTACAGCAGTACAGCTGCATTTGTGCCACTGTAGCGTTTTAAGTAGCGTTTTAAGTGCAGAAATAGCCTTAGTGCTGCTGTAGCACATCAGCGTAGATAATCCACCTCCCAGAGAGGCTGTAGCTAGGTCAACAGAAGAATTTTTCCACTGACCTAGCGCTGTCTACAACAGGGATTGGGCCGGCTTAACTACATCACACAGGAATGTGTCTTTTTCACACCCCTGAATGATGTAGCTGGGTCGACTTAACTTTTTAGTGTCAACCAGGCCTTAGATAATGTCTTGAAAGACATTAGAGAGAAAAAAATTCCCAGTTTGCTTATTTTGTGAATGCAACAGAACTTTGTGTATAATCAGCTTCACTATTTCCCCTGTATAATCCGGGAGGTCCAGGTCCACAAAGAGACTAACATTCAGGCATCTAGAAAATCAGTGGAACAACAAAGCAATCACAAAGCCTGAGCTAGGTGCCTAGCCTCCTTAGACAATGAATGGGGAGAGACAGGCACCTAAGAAAGAGATCCACAAAAGCCAACATACTAGGTGGGGAGCCACCTAAGGGAGATGCCAAAGAAAGGGGGGTGTCCAGGCTGCCAGGAGACAATAGTCTTTGGAGCCAAGGGACTGGATCTCCCACCTCCCACATGAATGCCCTAACCACAGGGCTACAGAAGCGTTCTCAGTCACACACTTATCGAAAGAGGAACAGCTGCAACAGAGGAGACTGAAGAATACTCTGACGGGAGTCTCCTATAGCACAGCGGTTAGGGAATCCTCCTGAGAGGTGGGAGATGCCTGTTCAAATCCTCTCTCCCCCTCAGACAGAGAAAGGAATTGTATCCGAGTGCTCTAACCAGTGGGCTAAGTTATATGCAGTGGTGAAAGTAAGCCAGTACGGTGTACCGGTAAGAGCCAGTATGCCGTGTCGGACCACGGCTTCCCCAGGCTGGCAATTTAAAGGGCCAGGGGCTCCGGCCGCTACAGGGAACCCCAGGCCCTTTAAAGCGCTGCCCGAGACCCACTGCCGGAGCCCCAGGGTAGTGGCGGCAGGGCTCTGTCGGCAATTTAAAGGGCCCGGAGCTCCGCTGCAGTAGCCGGAGCCCCTGGGCCTTTAAATCTTGAATTAAAGGCCCTGCCTCTTCTGGTTGAGGCCACACCCCCTGCTCAGGACTCTGGCGTACCGGTAAGTCCTTTAAGTTACTTTCACCCCTGGTTATCTGGGATGCTCCTCCTCCATCTGGATTTTTGAATGGGGCCCAGTCAAGTACACATACTCAGAGCACACCTACTGGGCCATGCTCTGCAAGGATATCTATCCTCCCCTGATATGAGAATCACATTGCCTAGAGTGGGCAGCAGTGCACAAGCCCACAAGCAGAAACATAGGCATCTAGGGAACTTTTACAGCAAAAATGTAGGTGCTGACTGAGTTTAGGCTTCTATAGGATTAGGTGGCAGCTGAGTGGGGGTTTTGTGGATTGTAAAAGTGCCTAAATCTAGGGTTTGGGTGCCTAAATACCTTTTTGGATCTGGGCCTTAGCTTCCCCTGTTTGTGTGTATCTCACACAGAAGGCAAAAAAATGCTTTTATTTTATTTTTAATAGAGCAAAGTAATTGCAAAGCTACAAAATCAGTGGGGATCTGAGGCTAGTGTACCATCTGAAACTACTTTAGCTACTTATTTTTTAAACACACTATATTTCAAGTTGATAGTACGTCTCGACATTTTTTCACTCTTATTTCTGATGTACTTTCAAGCTCTATAGAAGTGCTGTTCCACATCAATACAGTCCCTTTCTATTTTGAAAAGGATTCTTTCCTCAAAATCTTTAATGGCGTTAATTTAACGGCCTTGTTTTTTTACCAACATTAATTTGTTAGTTAAATGCTTGGTGTAGAAAGAGAACATAACTTTTTTCTTAAATTAGTTTCAACATAATTAGCAGCTATGATTTCTCAACAACTAATGGCACTTTAAAATATATACATTGAATTCAAAAGCCAGTCCCTAAACCAGGGGTCTCAAACTCAAATGACCATGAGGGCCACATGAGGACTAGTACATTGGCTTGAGGGCCGCATTACTGACACCTCCCTCCCCTGCCGCCCTCGGCCCCGCCCCCACTCCACCCCTTCCATGAGGCCTCACCCCTGCCCCGCATCTTCCCACCCCTTCCCTGCCCCCATTCCAACCCCTTCCCCGAAATCCCCACCCCAACTCTGCACCCTCCCTGTCCCCAGGGGGTGTCGGAGGGGTGTGGGGTGTGGTGGGGGCTCAGGGCAGGGAGTTGGGGTGTGGGGTGCAGGAGGGGTGAGGGGTACAGCAAGGGGTCAGGGTGCGGCAGGGGGCTCAGAGCAGGGGGTTGGGGTGCAAGAGGATGCAGGAGGAGTGCGGGGTGAAGCAGGGGGTCAGGGTGCAGGGGGTTCAGCTACAGGAGGGATTTGGGGGGGAGAATCTGGCCCTGCGCGTACTGGGGGCAGGGCAGGCTCCCTGCCTGCCTACCTGCCCTGCCCCCGCAAGAGGCTGGAACGTGGGGAAGGCGGGGGCGGAGGGGCTGTGTGTTTCTGTTGCTTGAGGCACCGCCGCCAGCAGCTCCCATTGGCCACGGTTCCCTGTTCCCGGCCAGTTGGAACTGCTGGGGGCGCTGCCTGAAGCAACAGCCACACACAACCCCTCCACCCCCCTTTCCCCACGTTCCAGCCTCTTCCCGGAGCTGTGCAGGGCAGGGCAGGCAGGGAGCATGCCCTGCTCCCAGTGCGTGTCCAGCCAGAGCCGCTCTGGTAAACACTGGGGGAGGGGGCTGCGAGGGGCTCGCGGGCCACAGAAAATCACCCCGCGGGCCGCGTGTTTGAGACCCCTGTCCTAAACTATATGACAATGTAATTTTAACTTTTGACAATTAATAACTTTTACTCAGTTTCAGTGCCTGCAAGTTTTTGTTTACAATGAACTCACCAACGTCAAGAATCTTCACTGCATCATGGCCTTCCTTTCTATTAGTTTGTACTGGTTTTGTCCTCTTTTTACTAGGTTCATTGTTTTCAACAGCTCTTCTCTTATTTCTGCCAGACTTAGAAGTCTAAAACATTAATTTTTTAAAAGTTAGTTTATTTTCTTCCCTTGTCATATGCTGGAAGAATGAAAAATAGACACCCAAAGAACAAACTTTATCTCTGCACAATAAAGTAAAAACACCAATTTAATTTTCTACATAACACTTAGAATTCTTTGCTATTTTACTATTAACATTTACATACATAACAATTTACATATTAACTAACTGTATATGTATGTATACAATGATTTTTATAATTGGCTAGATTTCTTCCAAACAGATAAAAAAATTAGTTAATCTTGGGGGAATTCCGTGCCACTGCATGTGCACATAATGAATGAGCCGCACATAATTTTAATTTTTTACGCAGAAAAAAGCTGGTCAGAAAGTTGCTGCAGTTCTGTCTTTTGCCCACCAGAGGGTGCTGTGGTGCTAGAACAGAGCAGCAGCTCCTGGCCAGCTATGGAAAAGAAAAAAACTGCCTTCTTCACAGTGCCTGTCGGGCCAGGTCAGGAGACAGGGGCTAGGAGGTCACAGATGGGTTCGTACGGGCTTGTGGGGGAAGACAGATTGGGGCAGAGGCTGATTGGGAGTGGAGGTGCAGAGCCACAGGGGGAAGGGAGGTGCAGGGCCACATGGGAGAAGGGAGATGGCTGAGTGAGATCACAGAGACACATAGGAACAGGGGAGGGAGTGCAGACCCACATGGGGATGGGGGAGTGGGTGTCTGAGTGGGACACATGTGAACAGGGTGTACAAGAACACATGGGGGGGGGCAGGGGTATCTGAGCGGGGGTGGAGGAGCACATGAGGACAGGAGCAGATGTACCTGACTGAATGGGAGAGGCTAAGGGTCAGCCAGGGTCTGCATGGGGGAAGCTCCCTAACTATCCCTCCCTGCCCCCTCTCCCCAAAAAACCTGTTCCATAGTTTTCCTACCCATACCCAACAACCCTCCAAGTTCACTCCCAGGCTCCTTCCCAGCAATTACTTCCATCTCCCTCAGCTCCTCCGTTACCCCTGACTCCCCCAAGTTTTTGCACTGCTTCTGCAGAGTGCAGGAAATACGGTTCTGTATTGTAGTTTAAATTAATTATTACTCAGAGTTCTGTATTAATATGCCTAGTGAGGAATCTATTTGTTAAAAAACATTTCCTGAATCTTTTTTTGTCTTTATTGTTACAGACATACTTGCTGACAGGTATTATGAAATAATGACGAAAAATAATTGAAACTGGTGTGATTACATTGTGTTATTTCAACAAAAAAAATATGCAGAATTTGAAAGTACTGGGCACAGAATTTTTAAATTTTGTTGCAGAAATTTTAATTTTTTGGCACAGAATTCCTCAAGGAGTAACTAGTGTATTCTACAGACAGTAGACAGAACAAGGTATTATTGCAACATAGCTCCAGTCTCCAGGTCACTGGCTCGACTATGTCTACATGTTAGACAAAATCCTTATCCCAATAGAATAACTGGTGCAACATCCTTTGACTTTAATGGGACTAGGTTCTGACCCTTTGTGACCAACATTACCATTAGAAAACTTTTCACTGCCCTACCTGAAATGACTTGGGCCTTCACCCTGCAATGAGGTCTGCACAGACGCCCTCAGGCTTACAGGGAGCTCATTGGAGACTAATTTAGGCCACTGAGGCCTCCTAATGCCATAGGTGATCTTAACACTTTACAAGCAGATAAAAAGGTAAAGTTCTTGATCCCCTCAAAGCTCACAGTGAATAGATATCCACATTATGAACCTCCGCACAAGTGGTATGTTTATTTGCTCTTTGGTAGAGAGGACAAGAATTAATAGTGCATGTAAACTGAACAGGATTGAGGGATATTGGTTTGGGTAATGTTGCATCTGCCGTCAGGAGAGAGAAGATTTTAGTTACCAGGACTATCCATCCAGCATCTTCCATCCATAACTAATCCACTTACAAAATTATCTTTTCTGTATCCATAGCACTTTGTACATAGAAAGTGTGATGAATACATATTTCAATGTTAATTTATCAAAAAGGATTTTAACTATTTGTTGCTACTCATACCAATGAGATTTTTCCTATGTACTCATATTAATATATGTTTCAAATATGAGTAACATTTTTTTTTGTTGGTGGAGACTTGACTTTGAGAACTCGCCAAATATATGAAGACAGATCTGAAACCTTTAAAAGGCTTACTACCATGGTCTATTTTAGTATGATTTCTGGGGGGTTTTCCTTTAAAAAGTATTTTTGACTGCTGATTCTTAAACGATGTAATCAGACAAAACGATTAGCTTTAACTTTCTATGGTCAGTAAATTGATCCGAATATTATAACATCTTCATCCATATAATATTCTGACTGATAAAGACTGTATGTGTATACCGGTTTCCGTTATTTCTTTATATTTGACTATTTCTTGTAATATACAACACATGTGCATACTTCATTCTACAGTTCCAGATATGTATAAAAGCATGTATGAGGGTCTCTTTTGGCACTTCCAACAGTGGTAACATTTTACACGACAGTTTAAAACAGATGGTATGTCACTGAGGAAGTCAAAACTTAATCTAATCCTGCACCCAGTTCAAGGTCTGCTATAAAAAAAGCCACTTGCCATGATATCTATGGCTCTCTGAAAGCATTGTCTGTATGGGATGTGCCCCTTACCTCCCTACAGAGCTGAACTTCTAGAATTTTCTAAAAAGTATTGCCCAGTGAGGCTGCATGAGCACCATCTTCTGAATTGTTCTAGCCAAAGGTTATATCATGGCCATGTGGCCTCAGTTGCCTACTTCTACTTGCTAAATTTCAGTCCTACAAGCAAGGAAATCCAAGGAAAGGGGACAGTAGGCTGATAGCAGAAGCAACACTTTCAAAATACTGTAACACTGTTTCTTCATTGAGCAGAACTCTGTGGGAATCTAGCAAACAACACAGTGCTAAAATGGGTTATGGGGATCTAATTAAAAAGATTGTAAAACTGCCTTCCCAAAGTAAACATCAGTTCTAGATGTCATGTAAAGAGAGTATAGTCATGTAAATGTGGACACCACACAAGATAGCAGCCCTGCACATTTTTTACAGTGGAAACATTATGGAGGCATAAATGTTGTCTTAGCCCTGACAGTCCCTGAGGCTCTCTGAACTCACTTGGACACCTTAGCTAATGCATAACATGTCTAAATGGGATAGCCTAATCCACTTAAACAGAAGTAGAAATAGCATTCCCTTTACACAGCCTTCTAAATCTCTTAGAAGTATCTAAATAAAAAGCCCTCTTTAGATTAGATTCCCCAAGGTGGAATTAACCATAAGGTTAGTGGTCTGAACTTGGATATTATTTTTTATTTAAATTTGGGATGAGAACACAAGACAATTTTGTCTCTTCAAAACAAAGTTAAAGAAGGACCACCTATTAAAACGTGCAACTCACTCGCTCTTCTCACAGATGTAACTCTGATTTAAAAAAAAATCCTATCTTTAGTGACAAAAAGGCTCAAAAGGTGAGTATATCATCACGGCAGCAGCAGACTGATGTTCATTGTAGAACAAGATGTCTGATTGCTAGGAAGCTGATAACCACACCTTTCAAGAATCTTTTGAGGGTGAGAAGACTAAAAAGAGTAGAAAAGCTGACTGGCAGATATGTTGAGATAACACTGAAAACACTCTGACAGATAAGGAAGCTCAAAGACTAAAAAACAATGAAGACTCTAAAATACATTATATGGGCATGGAACACCAACTGCCCACAAAGAAAACTTTTTCCCCTGTTGAGTAGCGTAAATGTTTTTCTAGACTGCAGCAGAAATCTCCTAGACATCTATAGAGCATGCCACATCATACTCCATGCTGCAAGGTAAAGTGATTCTAGATTAGAAGACAAGACTTGAGAGAGAAGGTCTGATGATATTGGAAGAAATGAAGGCTCCTGAGAGAGAGAAGACAGAGATATATCTGCATACAAATACGTCAGACCCATGCTTTATTCCTGAGGGAATTCTGCACCACTGTGCACATGCAGAATTCATGACTCCCGCAGATTGTTTTTTTCTCTGCAGAAGATATATTCTGCTGAAGAAGTGCTGCAGCTACGCCTTTTACCCACCAGGGGCTGCTGTTGCACCAGAACAGAGGGCAGCCATAGCAGTCAGTAGCCAATAGGGAGGAGGAGGGTGCTGTGAGGAACGCAACATGTTAGGAGGCACAGGGGAGAAGGGGACAGAGCAGGGCATGTGGGGCTGCTGGGGAATCAGACTGGGGTTCAGAAGGACTAGTGGGAGGGACAGACTGGGGCAGGGGGTACAAGGACACATGGGGATGGGAGAGCAGAGGGGCTGAGGGTCTGTACTGTAGTTTAAATAAATTATTACTCAAAGTAATAATGCGTCTGACGAAGTGGGTATTCACCCACGAAAGCTTATGCTCCAATATGTCTGTTAGTCTATAAGGTGCCACAGGACTCTTTGTTGCTTTTACAGATACAGACTAACACGGCTACGCCTCTGATACTCAAAGTAATGTATTAATATGCCTAGTAAGGAATCTATTTGTCAGAAAACATTTTCTGAATCTTCTTTTGTTGTCTGTATTGTTACAGACATTCCTGTGGACAGGTATTTTGAAATAAATGAGCAAAACAATTGAAACTGCCATGCTTCTATTGTGTTATTTTGAAAAATAAAATATGCAATATTTTAGGCTCAGAAGTCTCCCAAGAGTAATGCTTGAGCAACATCAATTTACATTAACTTTCTTTCCAACAATGATAAAAGGACCTGCTCTGGTGGTTTCTTAAAATCCTAAACCTCCCTCACTATTAGTAAAGTTCCAGAACCACAAGTCTCAATTGTCATTGCCAGTAAGCCACTGACCCCATTCTATCTGGCACTGAGTTGGGTGTCGGGGTCATTCCTGATTTGCCTTCAAGCTGAAAGCAGCCTGCTCTGTCCCTTCACAGGAATAGACAGCTCTTCAGATGTTATTTCCAGATACTGAGTTTGAAAGGTCTCCTCATTAAGGAAGGCACTGAATCAGTGCTGTTTGTTGATGCAAGTTTACAATACAAAGGTCCTCCAAAATGAGCAGCAAACAGAGGAACGGGAAGGGAAAAACAATAATTCCTGCCTCCAAATACATGGAAGGGCAAAATGCTCATCACTTAAATCTTCCTTTCTTACCTGTGTCTTTAGAGGTCTGATCAACAATGACCAGAAATGTTCCAGGACAGTGGGTCAAGAATAGAAACATAGTTGTGCAGTTGAGCAAACTACTTAACACTTACTATCTATAATACAGTTAATAAAATTTGGGAATTTTTTTTTTTAAAAAGACTCTAAAATCACTCCAGACACAAAAGTCCTTATATGCTCACCTGACTCTGGAAAGGGAAAAAAAAATTAGGCACTTGGGGTCACACAGTTCTTTTATAAACTCAGCTGCAAATATCAGCTGCTGCAAAGATAGTACTTGTGTGGGCCCAAAAAAGCATTGCTTTCCAAAAAGCTTCCAAAGCTTAGAGGAACTGGAGTAGGGGGGTGCAACCCACGGAGTGGGAATATGCAGTAACCGCTTCAAAGAATCTTGAGTTTTACATAGGACAACTCTCAGAAAATAAACTTAAAGCAACCTTATCAAATCCTGAACACCCACTAAATCAGGGAAAATATTTTTTCTTAATTTTTTAAATTATCATTAATCACCATGATACAGAGCTTGGTAAAAAAAGATATTGTGCCTAGGCTGAGAGATTTGCATAATTTGGAAAAGTTGATTTTAAATTTAGTTCCTTTCAGTTTTCAGCTTTATACAAACTAAATATAAGCAAACAAATGACATGGGTTTCCTAGAAGCTTGAGTTCATCTTACACTTCAGTGTTATGTGTGTTTGCAATATCTCAGCGCACAAGCAAATGGAGATAAATGTAGACTTTCTGCTTAACTGCATTTCCTGGCTATTTTGAGTTCTCTGTCAAACCTTACATTATCTAGATTTGAATTAGGGAGAAGAGAGTGAGATGTTACTACTCTCTCTGCCCTAGATAATCATATACACAGAAGAAACAAAGTTTCGCCTCCTTAGCGCTTACCAAGTAGATATTGTATGTGATGAGTTCACAATGAAGTTTAATTCAGGCTATGTCTACATTACAAATTACTTCAGTATAACCTATGTCACTCATGGTTATGAATAATCCACCCCCCTGAGCAACATAAATGATACTGACCTAAACACCAGTGTAGACAGTGCTTGTCCACAGGACAGCTTCTGCCACCAACATAGCTACCACCTCTCACAGAAACAGGAGTTATTAAGCTGACAGGCGAGCACTCACCCATCAACTAAGGGCTTACTTTGGTGTGGAAAAGCCACTCCCCTGAGTAACGTAACTTACACTGGCCTAGTCATCATTGTGGACAGTTCTATGTTAGCGGGAGAAGCTCTCCCACTGACATACCAACTGCCACTCAAGGAAGTGGAGTAATTATACCAACAGGAGAGCTCTCTCCTATCAGAATAGAGCATCTGCGCTAGCAGCACTGCTACATCAGTACAACTGTGCCGCTGTCACGATTCTAATTTCTAGTGTAGATCCGACGAAGTGGGCATTCACCCACGAAAGCTTATGTTCCAATACATCTGTTAGTCTTAAAGGTGCCACAGGACTCTCTGTTGCTTAGGGTAGATTAGTCCTTAAGAATATCGTCATCAGAAGCATTACAGTGTAGACAAGACAGCAAAACACCACAACCGGGGACTCTTCAGCCATACAGCTCTGGTAGTGGTGTTGCTGGCGGGAGGGATGAGGGAGCTAGCCCAGCATTATAACACCAATTACCCAGGCACCACAGCAGTTAAGTGGAGGTGGCATGAGGGGCTCCGAGGCCCCGAGAGACGCCCGGTAGGTCAGGGCCCACCGTGGCGCTGGCAGGGGTTTGTTTATTGCAGTATGTGTGGCCACACACCGACCCAGGGTCACAGCGCGTTAAAAAAAACCCGCCCCGTGGCTGCTGCCCCACACCCGCCCGGCCCAGCGGCCCCTCTCCCTACACCCGTCACGCCGGCTGCCACTGCGCCCCATCCCCGCGCACCGTGTGCGGAGCCGCAGCCTGGAGCCCCTCGCCGCCGCTCGCCTCGGAGCCCGCTGAGGACCCGGCTACGCGCAGGGACCCCACCGGCCGGAAGAATTTACTCAGCACCGACTGTCCGGGGCCGCGGGGCTCTCGCCCCCGCGGCATGGTTGGGAACGCAGGAACCCGCAGCCAGACCCCGCAGGTCCCTGCGCGCGCCGCCGAACACAACAGTGACGCAATCACGGCACCACGTGCAGGTTGGAAAGGGGCGGAGTTAGAAGGGAAAGAGGTTGAACTGCTGCCGGGGTGGGGCTCTGGAGAGAGAGGTGATTGGTGATGTCCGGTCACGTGACGCTTTGCAGTGAGCGGCGTGTTGTCCCTCCCCTTCTCCCCAAAAGGCAAGCACGGCAGGCCTGTGTCGCTCTGCGCATGTTCAGCGCTTCGAGGCTGGACTGTGGCGCGCTAATGCCAAAGTCTGCACGAAGCGGGAGGCTGAACAGACGGGAGGTGACAGCAGAAAGGAAGCGCCATGGTCCGTCCCTTAAACTGCATAGCCGCCGTGTGCCAGAACATGGGCATCGGGAAGAACGGAGACCTCCCTTGGCCCCCACTCAGGTAGTGCGACCCGGGCGAGAGCTGCGCAAACGGACTGCAGTCCTAGCACGCGGTGCCGTCCGTGTCCAGGGGTCGGGTGCCTCTAAAGGGAGCGTGGCGTGCGGGATGTGCAGTCTGCGGGGAGGGGGCTTTCGGCGCCGCGAGACAGGACAGAGGCGGCTCGGCGGGACTACGTGGGGCCTTTTGCCCATGGGTGTCTGAAACCAGACAGGTTAGTAGCAGCGGGACAGGGGCCATCTGCTGGGCTGCGGCGTCTCCTCCAGGAAACGAGCGTGATGGGTCTCAGGCTCGTTCCCAACAGTGGGCGGGTTCGAGGCACGGCGCTGGATTACTCACTGCCCCGGGACTTAGGTCGCAAAGGTCAGGCTTCAGGCATGGCTATACGCAGCCTTCCACTGTTGCTTTCTATGCATCTGTCATAATGCATCCTAGATGAATCGAGGACTTCAGCATGGCACCTCAGGGGCAATAAACTTGCTTACATTTATTTAAAATTCACTTAAAATCTATTTTTATTATCAACAAAAGAAATCCAAACACATTTTTCTGAGTAAACCTACATTGTGATTTTTTTTTCTTGTTCTATTGATAGGAATGAGTTTACGTATTTTCAGAGAATGACCACAACAACCACTGTAGAAGGTAATGTTTGTGTTTTCACTTTTTATGCTTCTACTTATTAAAATTAGTTTCTGTGATGTCACTAAATTGAAAAAAATAGTAACTTTCCTGTCTATATTGCCTTTATTATTTTAGTATAAAATAAATTAATACTTGTATCTTTTCATATTACTGTTATATAGCTATTTACACTGATCATGTCTACTCTGTGTCTTACATTGAACCAAGTATACTTAACAAATAAGTATGCCTGTCTACTTAGTGCACATGCTGTATTGAGATAAATTTTCATAATGGGTTTTTCTAAGAATGTAATTTGACTGGCAGAGTAAAATTCTAATAATTTGCAAATTACAAAGCATAATTAAGCTATAGAAATAGGTAGTTTTCGTCTTGCTTTTACCTACCTGTTAATAAAAGTAGCATTGGAACTATTTAGTTTATTGCAGACTGTAACACTTTATATTCTGAAAAAGTTTGCTTTGTTTTCTCTAAATCAAAACGGGGGACCGTTGCTTTTGGGCTTGGGAAACTAGCACTGAGTGGTGGGATTGCATCATTATGCAGGTCTGGCATGACGAGCAGTGGCTGCAGAACTTTGGGATGCAGAAAGCCACCTTCCAGGAACTGTGTGTGGCGCAAGGACACCAAAATGAGAGCCGCCCTCTTGGTGGAGAAGTTCGTGGCGATCGCTGTGTGGAAGTTGGCAACTCCAGACTGCCATTGGTCGGTCGCGAATCAGTTTGGAGTTGGAAAGTTGACCATTGGGGCTGCGTTAACGCAAGTGTGCAGAGCTATTGACGGCATCCTGCTATGAAGGACTGGGACTCTTGGCAATGTGCATGAAATAGTGAATGGCTTTGTGGCTGTGGGATTCCCTAATTGTGGACGGGAGATAGATGACACACCTATTCCAATGGACAGGCAGGGATGGTGTCCCTAGCCTCTGTTTGCTAGAAACTGGGAATGAGCAACAGGGAATGGGTCGCTTGATTACCTGTTCTGTTCATTCCCTCTGGGGCACCTGGCGGTGGCCACTGTTGGCAGACAAGATACTGAGCTAGATGGACTTTTGGTCTGACCCAGTATGGCTGTTCTTATGTTAAAACTTTAAACTGAATGTTTAAAAATATTCTATATAATATTGGGCTGAATATCAAAACTGCATAATTAAATTATGGCACAGATTTTTTTTTTTTTTATAAATGACTTTTTTAGGGTTTAATTTAAAAAGAGTTCTACTTGATCCCACTACTTTCGTGTGTCATCACATTTAGGAATCTTGGTTCAGATATGACCTTGAATAACCTTGGCTCATCTGGGGTGTGTATGCCAGGACCATATTAAAGATGGCATGTTGTGATTTCTGGAGGGGTTGTGCAAAAATTATATTGCTCTGTGAGCAATGCCAGCTAACTCATTATTAGAAAACTTTCAACCTTCTTAACTGGATAAACCCTAATGTTGATATATTAGCATATGTCTTAACATACACTAGACAATTATCACAGGTCAGTTGTGTGTTTTTGTATTCCCCATAGATATTGTTTGTGTAGTGCTGGTTCTAAACTGACAATGCTAGTTATGTACATATATAAATTTCTTTAAAAGTGTGATGAATTACACTTACATGGCTAAGTTTTCAAACGTCTGATTTGTCATTAAACTTTACACAGTAAACCACTTATTGCTTTTAAAGTCCTAACCATCTCATTTTGTTTAGTGGTTTGGATTGTATGAACAATTGAATGAGTTACTTTGTAATTTAAATTATCTAATCCACAGGTCCCCAAACTGTGGAATGCGCCCCTGTAGGGGGTTGCGGAGGAATGTTCAGGAGGCACAGCAGGGCATGGGCCAGCACCTACTGCGGGAAGGGAGGGAGCGCTACCCAGTCCCAGCCACAGCCCCCTTTCCCCTGTCCACGGCCCCAGCTCCCGAGGGGGAGGAGGGAGCATGACCATGAAAAGTTTGGGGACCACTGATCTAATCCCTTTTTTGAAAAAAGCTCTTATTTCCATAGCTCATTTTCTCTCTGAGATACTTCCTTACATCCTTGTAATACACTTCCTTTTATAAGGGCTTGTCTACACAGATGCTGTGCATCTGGTAAAGCACTGTATGCAAACTACACCAACAGCGTGCATGTGGAAAGCCTGTTCCATTTTTTTCAATTTGAATTGTCTGTTCATATGGTGATGGCTTTTTGCAAATTGAGGGTGTTGTGCTCTCAGAGGGTATCCCATGGTTTTTTGCTTCATTACAGCATGCATCCTGGGACTGTTTTCACTGAGTCAGAATGGCTGCCACCATGGGGCACCCAGAACAGAAGCTAGCAAGTTAACACAATAATAATTAGTAAATTGTAAAGATACACCTCTACCCCGATAGAACGCTGTCCTAGGGAGCCAAAAAATCTTACCGCATTCTAGATGAAACAGTGTTATAGCAAACTTGCTTTGATCCGCCAGAGTGCGCAGCCCCGCCCTGCCGGAGCACTGCTTTACCACATTATATGCTAGTGTTTTAGATGCAGATTAACTCGACTTGAACTAGTGCAAAACTTCCATGTAGTCAAGCCCTATTGAACATCCTAATATCTAATGTTAATTGAGAGGGGTTTCCTTGCTGTAAATCTAATTTAAAGATATTGCGACAAATTTTACCTGATGTTTTCATTCTTGTAAATTTGCCCAACTATGATGGAATGTTCTTGAACAGTGTTCCTTTTAAAGTTATAAATGCTTCACCACAAGCCTAAATCTACCCCCTTTCATCTCATAGTGCAATAGTTATGCATGACATAATTCAGATACATATTGATATGTATCTTTCTATTTTGTTTTCATTGTTGCAAAGAGAAACCTCAAAGTAAAATGCATGGCTTATTAGATTTCAAAATGAAAGTATTAATTGGTGGGGGGGGGATGCAGACTAGTTCAAGAGTTTATACAAAATAGCATTATCACTTGTAGCTGGGGTCCCAGATCTTACAAAAAGAAAGTTTCCCAACAAGTAGAAGCTTTATCTTTACCAGCATTATTGTGCTTGTGTAGCTTCAGTTTACATTTAATTCTATGCATGACTGTCAGTGCTTTCAAATGTACACTTTAGTTTTACACAGTGCATCATGCAGTGGTGGTGGTCTACTAAGCTAGTACACTAAATGCTGGTGTGAATAGTCTAATTTTTGCCACTAACGTTTTAAAATGGTGATGTTAAGTTTGACACACAGTCCAGCTTTGTAAAACAGTCCCATTTAGGTTCAGGTTGTAGGTGAGTTTGTCTCCTAGCTTGCACTAGCTTTCTGGAAATGTTTGCAGTGGCAAAATCGTTTTTCTATAATTTTGTGGGATATAGATCCTACATTTTTAGGGAAAGAGATATTTGAAATGCTTTTAAGTTTAAATATCACATACTGAACATGTTATACCTTGTTTCTAGTGAAAAGAATCAGGGTTCCAGGAAGTTAGGGCCAAATCAAAGCATCCACGAAGCTGTCCTCTTTTGGATAGTATAGATACTCTGTTAATCATAAGTCATACAGTTTTATATTTAAAACTTACTTTTTGTTTGGCTTTTTAAAAGAGTGCATACCAAGGCCTTGATCCTGCAAACACGTATGTATGTTACTTTTATTCACATGAGCAATCACAGGATCTGGGCCTAAGTTTGATCTTTTACTTACTTTTAGTCTTGCTAATGTTTAAAATTTGCACTTGAACATAGGTTTCAGAGTAGCAGCCGTGTTAGTCTGTATCCACAAAAAGAAGAACAGGAGTACTTGTGGCACCTTAGAGACTAACAAATTTATTAGAGCATAAGTTTTCGTGGACTACAGCCCACTTCAACATATTAACTGTTTAAATAGAATTCAAAGGAGATTGGGGGGGATAAATCCACTAGATGTCACTAAACCACCACCTCTGATTCTGTACTAAGTTGAAACAGTTTTTAAAAAATGTTTTGTATATTACACAGGTAAACAGAATGTGTTGATAATGGGTAAGAGGACCTGGTTCTCAATTCCTGAGAAGAATCGCCCCTTAAAAGACAGAATTAATATAGTGCTTAGCAGAGAGCTCAAGTAAGTACAAATCCTGATGATCTCATAAGTAAATGATAATCAGGTTAACTTTGATTACTATTTGTGTAGTGTGTTAGTGTTTCATAACTTAACTTTGGAGTAATACAACTATGAAGTGTCTGTCTTAAACTACCTGGAATCATTTGTAAAATAACATTTTGTGGAGGGGGTAGGATAAACAGAACATGCAGCCTGTCTTTTATGTTCCTTGTAATAGGTCCTGGCCGGGGCTCGACCCTTCCGGGCAGGAGGGGAGCCACACCGACTCACTACTGTGGGAACAAGCAGTCAGTTAGTCCAGAAGCTCCAGCCCTCTGGTGCAGGGGCGGAGCAAAGCCGACAGCTAGCTCAGGGCTCAGGCCCTCAGGTGCAGGGACTGAGCCGACAGCAGTTAGTTCCAGGCT